>NC_090886.1:12237543-12255043 GCF_036669925.1 Montipora capricornis | reverse complement strand
CAAGGGAGGTCGATCTAGCCGAGTAAGTCATTCTTGTTTATTGAGCTTAAAACAAATGGCATGCAACGTACTCTCGTTGTGAGGCAGGTTTAATCGCGAATTGTACTATATTGTAGCGCGGTACTTTTACAAATGAAAATTTTGCAATTATTCTACTCTATAGATAGCAATAAAATTTCGCAACAAAGGCACTCAATGTATAATACAGAATGAATAATTCGCTGTTATTCAAATGTCATTAACTGCGAAGTAGTCAATCCCAATAATATTCTAGCGAAGATATTTCGCAGTTAATCAAATTTCCTTAACGGCGAAGTAGCCAATCGCATCAATACAATAGAGGGGTTATTTCGCAGTTATCGAAATTTCGTTAACGGCGAAGTAGCCAGTCACAATAGGAGAATTGAGATCAGAGAATATTTCGCAGTTATTTAAATTTCATTAACCGGGAAGCAGCCAATAACGATAATAGAATAAAGGGCATACAGCTGCTTTGCAAACTAGAGTTCAATTTCCAAAATATCTTTTAAACCAACTACAGTCTTCTCTGTTAGCAAACCGGGGCGAAATCCTTAAATTGAACAGCATCATCTGAAGTAATGCGCTTGTTAGGAGTGCCAAATATGCATGCTTGCCGATCTGAAGATGAAAATGTTGCAACTTACTCTTACTACACTAGAGTCAGTTTTGACTTTCATTCTTCGTGCAAATCATGCAATATTCCAGTAGCTTGACAAACACAGCCGAAATCTGCTAAAAACATTCTTTTATTTCTAATTTCGACTGAAGGAGGCAACTTAGGGGCATAAAACTTTTCGATTTCCTCAATGCAATAAGTGAACTCTCTGCTTCCCGAGTTATTTGTTGCCCGCGAGATTTTTCATTGAACGGTATTTTTCCCTGTTTTCAACTCTTCAGTATCAAAGGAAGTACGGCTCCAATGTAAAGCTAAACACTTACTATTCTATAAAGTGTAATTCCATCACCAACACACTGTTTTGGACAACAGGATCCCTTCTCTCTCCGATTATTAGTAAGAAAAACAATCAAAGAAACTGAAACAATCACAGCTGTCAACGGAGTGTCAAGCGTGACGAACTGATCGCTTTCTGTGTTGCGTGACTCTGAAGCAACCCATCAAATCGCTATGGCAATCACTCTCGACCCCCGAGCTCTTCTCCTTTGACTGTGTCAAAAAGATCATGAACCGAGCACTGATTCCGAGGCTCTGGTGACGAATCCACCTGGCAAACAAATTCTGGAAGAAAGGTTGGAATAGGCCTTTTTCGATATATTAAAATTCAGCTTGAAAAAAGAGAGGTTGAGAGGACAAATACAAAGGAAAGTGGATGACATGTAAATATTTTCCACATTCATTCCGAAGTGTTTCCATTGTTTTTGTCCTCACTGCCTCACTATTATAAGCTGAATATTTGTTATTTCGAAAATGGCTTCTTGAACTAATTCACAAAGTGGAATGATCAATTTTGCAAATTAATAATATTTTTTTTTTTTTCATTGAATTGACTTTCACATTGACTACGTTATCGGCGTCATGGCGTGACAATTGTGTTCCTTAAATATCCAACGAATCTCTTGATTAAAAGCTCTTAGAACTCATATTGTTTCCTGCCTGAGATGTTGCGAAATACATTTGCATAATAATAAGATAATCGAAAGTAATGTCTTAATTTAGTTAATTGTCTTTATCTTAAGTTTTCAGGTGTCTGTAAAAGACAGTTGCTTAAATTGTCCAGATAATAGCGAGGATCACTTGTCTCCTTTGTTTATTTGACTCTGTTGGAACCTCAATCCCCTATCATAAGAAGAAAAGTTTTTCGACTTCGGGAAACCTGTTCGTAACACAATAGTTTTTGAATTAAGTTTCGAAAAACTAAGGCAATGTATTTTTTTTCTTCGCAAAAGAGAGTATTCAAAGCAACTTGTCCAAAGCGCGAAAAAATGAGCGCAAAGTCGCGAATAGTTTTTCAATCGTGTAAATACTTTCTACACGCAATTGTTAACCCGTGAGAAGGAAAGCTCGTGATGAAAATGAATACATTTTAGTCCCGTAACAAATTTGTGCCCTTTTTTTATTTTTCATTACCCACAGGAGTTCTCTCTCTATTTCCGAAACAAGGCAAAAACGAAAACTTTGGTATATCGCTTGCTCCGTCCTGTTTGTTCTGTCTTGTATCGGTGCTGGCATTTTTGTTGCATATTGGTTCACTAGGAGTCAACTACCGGAGAAAATAACGCTTCCAGAGTACCCGAGCTCACTAGGAGGACCGTACAACCATGCTAGCGTTGCGTCGGACGCCGGCCCGTGTTCAACTATTGGCAAGGATATTCTTCAACGAAACGGATCAGTCGTCGACTCAGCAGTTGCCACGATGTTGTGCGTCGGTGTAATCAATATGCATTCGACAGGGATCGGAGGGGCTGGGTTTATGCTCGTTTATAATCGGAGCCGAAGATCTGCCGAAGTGTTTGACTTTCGAGGCGTGGCCCCCATCAAAGCTACCAAGGATATGTTTAAAAACATTAGTTACGAAGAAATCAATGGTAAGAACAAATGAGAATACTATTTGATACCATTATTAAATTTCTATGGGCATCAAGGGAAGTATTTTCCTCTTCCCTCACAACTTAATGATTTTCTTTTCGAGTTCTCGCCTCCACCTCCCAAAGAAACGCTGGGAATCAATAGCCCTTTTCACGGTTAGTTTTTCTCATTTTCATTCCAATGTAATCTAACGTGGGTGATAGGCAATTTCGGGTTAAAACTACAAAATAACCCGAAATTGCCTCGCGTACATGCTAGCTTATATTGTTATCATGCAAATGAGAAAAAAAAAACTAACCGTGAAAAAGGTTATTCGTGCGAACCAGAAAGCCCTGCAAACGTGGATACAATTTATGCAATTCTAGCAGTAGAAAAACACGGTCAAAGGTTTACGAAGGATTGATGACTGCTAACACCCCCCACCCCCCCTCCCCCCCCTCCCCCCCTCCCCTTGGTTCCTGAACTTCCACCAACTCCTTCCTCTTAAGATGAGGAACTCGAAACCACCTCATTAAACTTCTGGTTTTTCTTTTTCTCGTCAAGGTACATTAGCCACAGATGTTCCTGGGGAAGTGCGTGGTTACTATGCGGCTTGGAAAGCCTACGGAAGGTTACCATGGAAACAGCTTGTTCAACCAGCAATTGAAAAAGCCAAATATGGGTTTCTTATAAACAAATCGCTTTACAAAACGATGGTTAAAGAAAAATACAGTCTGCGGAAAGATCCAGGTTTAAGGTGAGTGAATAATAATGGTCCTTGGGAAACTCCACTGTTGAGATCAAAGTCTTTAGACCGATATTTTTTAAGATATAGCTTGACGGGCAAGGTTACGGAAAGTAGAAGGCCAGAATTTCGGTGAGGCTATTTTACGACACACAACTGCGTTTGGAAGACGCAAAAATTTAAGGTGGTTCTGCTAGGAAAAGCTTTCTTTCCCTCACTCGAAAATCTTTAGCGAGAGCAGTTGCAACAAACGTACAAGACATTGTCACCTCAATTCGCTAAGTCCGTCGTTGTTATTGTTTTGTTTCCAGGCAACTGCTATTAGATGGTCATGGAAACCTCAGAAAATTAGGAGACAATATCACCAACCCCCAATACGCGCAAACACTCGAGGATGTACGGGACGATCCCGAGAGCTTTTATAATGGACAACTAGCGAGAAGGATCGTGCAGGACATACGATCGCGCGGTGGGATCATTTCTCTACAAGATCTTAAATACTACGACGTTCAGCGAAAAAGCGCCATAGTCAACCAAATGGGAAATATGACGTGGTATACGGTTCCACCACCGTCTAGCGGACCGGTGATAACTTTGATGTTAAATATTCTAAAAGGTGTGTTTTTTGTAAGTTGCAAAGATCCACGAATTGTGTACTGTTTAATAAACGAGCAGAAGTATTTTATCCGGCTTTAAACCATGAAGCGAAGCGAAGTGGTTTAACTTAGACCCGACAAAACACGACCAACGAGTTTATTGAACGGCTTCGGAAGCATTCCCGCACAAATAGCGTGTCCCTCTGCAGTGCAAACAAAGGTTCAAATTGTGAGAGGAGAACATTAGCATTCAAGGAAAAAAAACAGCTATGCCTTATGAGAATGCTGTTCAAAAGCAGATTTATCAGTTTTTAAAGCTCATGCAGTGACGCTTGATCGGTGATCTGATAGGTTGTTTCACTCATGAATTATTAATGAGCTTTTGAAGTAAGTATCAGCACGCTATGATGTTGAATTGTTGCAATCTTTGGCTCTGGAGAAAATTTTAAATTGCGATTCCGAAGGCACTGAAGGGGAAATGTAGAAATTAAGCCATATGCATGAAAAACACAACATAGGCACAAAAATGTTGGATGACAATAGCCTAGTTTTCAAACGTTTTTATGCGCAGACAATGGACCTCTTTAGCTTGTACGTTTTGTTTTCCCATTTCAGACCACGTGATGTTCCCAAGGGAATTTTCCTTTTGTTTTTTCATGAGTTATGCATACATATGCACGTGCATAAGACGACATTTGAAAGAAACTGTTCCCTAGAGTAACATCACGTGGTCTGAAATGGGAAAACAAAATGTACAAGCTAAAGAGGTCCATTAGAATGATACAATCATTTGCCCATAACGTGACGTAAGTCACGTAGTGTAAAGGAATTGCAAAACGTTTTGCATTTTTTCTTTTCAGGGTACAACATGACGTCAGAGTCTCGTGCTAATACGGCCAATTCGTCTTTGACATATCATCGCATAATTGAAGCATTCAAATTTGGTTTCTCCTGGAGGGCGCATCTGGGGGATCCCGCATTCAATAACGACACCAATGAGGTTGGTCTTATCATGTCCAGTTGTTTACTCAAGTTCGTGAAGAGGCGTAAATATATCACATTGGGCGCTTTTAACTGAGATCTTGGAGCACGAAATCGACGAAAACGTTACCTCAAAAATATAGTTCAGTGTGGACGAAATACCCTAAAAATAAACTGATACGAGAGGTTTCAGAGTAAGAATAAGGCCGGAATAATAGAGTCGCTTTGTATGCTCACGTTGTCGTCGAAAAGCTCAAATTTGGTGATTTCACGTCGTTGTTATGCAAAGAAGGGCAAAAGTAAATGCTAATAAAGTGCGTACCGCATGTGCCGCACGATTAGTTTCCTCTTTTAACCAATCACATTACTGTTTTGTGGCGTTTTCGTTCAAGTCGCCTTCGTAAATCCTATTGACCCGTGGCCCTTGAGGGTCTAATTGTTTTAGTATTACCCTACTAGTCGGACAGAAAAGGCAATAATAAAGTTAGCAAATGCAAGTTGAAGAAATATTTATTTGGGAATAAAACGAGAGAAAGCGTCACACTTTTCGCTACTCGAGGACTAGTACTAATAGTCCTCTAGTAGCGTAGCCAATCAAAATGCAGGATTTGCATTAGTCCACTAGTTGGGTGATACTAATACACGATAATCACCTAAGGGGTTTTTTTCAAGGTGGCCGCCATCTGTTTTGTCGAGGTGTAAGGTAAAGTCTGCTACGAGCCTAGAAGGCCCATCAGGCGGGCGCTTATCTCCGCGGTTTCTGTAGCATGAGGCGACTAGGAGTATTTCTACTCCCCCTGGCTGGGATGCCAGTCCATCGCAGGGTTACCCCCAGCATTAAATTCGCCGGTACCAATTTTTACACCTGGGTGGAGAGAGGCACCGTACGTGAGAGTAAAGTGTCTTGCCCAAGAACACAACACAATGTCCTCGACCAGGACCCGCGAACCCGGACCACTCGATCCGAGCGCACTAACCATGAGGCCACCGTGCCTCCCGAGGGTCAAGTATTTATGAGTCAATGAGTCAATGAGTCAATGAGTCAATGAGTCAATGAGTCAATGAGTCAATGAGTCAATGAGTCATGAGTCAATGAGTCATGAGTCATGAGTCATGAGTCAATGAGTCAATGAGTCAACGAGTTAGTGCAGTTAATTAAACCATAAAATGAAAGCTAAAATTTCAGAGAGTGCTTAGGCCTTCATGTAATCACTGAAACGAGGATTAGGCTCAATCAACAAATTATTGCTATATTGACTGTAACTCCATTGACTCATGACTCATGACTCATTGAGTCATTGACTCATTTGACTCATTTGACTCATAAAACATGCATTCTCGTGCCTCCCAGGTGACAGATAAAGAAATTAAGTGTTTTAAAGAAAATGTCTATTTCAAATAATAACCTATGTAATTATACGAAAAGAATTATTCACATCAGGCTCGGTTATTTTGTCTCGGTTTTTATTCACCGATATTTACCTCGCCTTCGGCGAATAATTGTTAATTGTGCAATTGCCCCTTTAAGCATTACCCTGCTTTTCATTTTCTTATGTTTGAATGCGCTCAATTCCTAGGGAACATCTCTGGAAATACAATTAAAAACTACAGCAACTAAAAGAACCGCACTGGGCGACTGCACTCCTTTTTTTTCTTAAGTACCTTTTTTATGAGAACGTTGAGGCTGCGATTAACCAAAATTTTAAGAACATATTCATTACATTCGTCAGAACGTTTTTATTTTGTTCATTTGTATGTTAAATGAAAGCATAAAATAAAGGCAAATTAATGTAAATTAACCCAAATACTTACTGCGCTTTCAATAACATGCGGACCTCAATCGACAAATGCGTTTTTCACTACCGTCAATCAAATGTTCGGCGGCTCCTACTAGCTTCCGACTATATTGTCTGAACTGTGCTCAACGATTTGATCATCATTTGATTACTGCACGCTCGACAATAGTCGGAAGCTTGGAGGAGCCGCCGAACATTTGATTGACGGTAGCGAAAAACGTATTTGTCGGTTGACCTTATTCAATTCAATTCAATTCAATTCATTCAATTTATTTGTTTATGAGCATTACAATATCATCATAGTCCTAGGCGACCCGCAACTAGCGAAGGTATTCTGGGCGGGCCATCTTTTTTAAAGAAGTCCTGTCACTGTTCTTGAACACATATTATTAAATAAAATCCCAAAGTACATAGTACAAAATAAGACATCAGCCAATTAGTTAATTAATTACACAGTTATCAAGATACAAAGTTGAAATATGACTAATTACAATATAACTTTAATTTAACATTAACTTTAATTACCGGAGAGATGTTTGCAAATTTCCGTGCAGCGTAAATCAACATTCATCTCCTCGATTTCCATTAGTTTTAACAGCCGATTTTTGAGTTCACGCTGAAACGGGGTTCCGCATGATACTGAAAGGCGCAGTAAGGCGGGCATCATTTTGTGTAACATAACAATGGTTTTCTTATTGCATTATACACATCTCAGTTTGTAATAACGGGAAGTTCTCATTTACAATCGTTCCAAATAACTTCAACACCACCAAAGTCATCAGGTGAAACAAAGTCTGATGTAAATTTAAGAACATCTTAATTAAGAACGTTTTCAACCTCAGTCACATCGCAAAAATATGTAAAAACGTTCAGCCTCAGCTACAAAATTAGACGTTATAAAAAAAAAAAAGAGTGCATCTCTATGAAACCCTTATCATATCATTGCTTGGACTTTCAGTGACTCAGGAGGTGCCTTTAAACTTTTCTTTTTCCCATAGACTGTCTCTAAGATGACAAACCAAACGTTTGCAGAGTCGTTGCGGCAAAAGATTTGGGACAATCAAACCCACAGCAATGCCTCGTACTACGGAAACTTGCAGTTTGCAGAAGACTACGGAACCTCGCATCTGTCTGTCTTGTCACCGAACGGAGATGCTGTGTCTCTGACCTCCTCGATTAATTATTAGTAAGTATCAAACAAATTGTAATCAATGATTCCGCACGAAAGGCGTTTTAGTTCGTAAGTGAAAGAGTTTGACAACAAACCATTGTTTACCTCCGACGTAAGATAACTTAGGCAAGTACTGGTCCTTTTAAGCTGCCGTTAAACATTCTACAGTCGCTTTCCTCAAGAAACTGCCTTTATTTTCGCGTTTTGATGACGACTCTTCAAGTTACGCAATAAAAACGTTTTGATCAGGATTTGTTTTGATTTAAGAGTTACCGGTTTTTGCTTTGTAACCCACTGGCAGGCTCGTTCAAACTAAATAGTAATACGTATTCATATTATTTAACAGAATTATCTTCTCGTGTGTACAACTGAAAGAAAATTAATTCGTTGTAGGGAACTAGACGGTTTGTTTACGGCTTGAAGTTGTTTAGTGACTCACCCTGCGAACGGTTTGTGTTAATGGGTTGCTTCGATTTTCTGTCGCCGAAAGATGCGCAGCCGAAAGCTACTGAATGGAATGGAGCCATTGAGGGAAATTTATTGTGCGCCATTGGTCGAAATGAACATCTCAGCTCATTGGAGCCTGTTCGCAGGCTATCTAATAAATCTGAAGTGATACGCAAACAAGCTATACAAACGTAACGGACTTAATTAATTTGACTTAAATGAACGGCCCAAACTTGCCCCATTTACCACATCAACTGAATAAATTTCAAACTGTACTCTTTGTTCCAGCTTTGGATGTAAATATCGTTCCACAGATACTGGAATAATATACAACAACGAGATGGCTGATTTCTCAACACCAGGCGAAGATAATCCAGATGGCATAGAACCTTCCAAAAGCAACTTCATCAAACCCGGAAAAAGGCCGCAGTCCTCTATTTCGCCTGTCATTTTCACTGATGAAAATGGACGAGTAAGACTGGTAGCGGGTGCTTCAGGGGGTCCGCTTATTACAACAGCGGTTTGTCTAGTGAGTAACGCATGGCTACGCGAGAGATTCCATGACTCTTCCAAATACATTTTGCCATAAATTTGAGGTAGTTGTTTTTCAAGGGCCTTATTCGCGCGGTGGCCTATTGGCTATAGACAACGGATTTCGTACTCCGAGCCTCGAGTTGAAATGTTTGGAAACGAGTTTCGGTGCGCAAAAACGAAAGCTTTCAATGCCTCGGGATTCAAGATGTCCGCCGTGTGATTGAGGCCTATTATGTCATGTTTTAATCTTGAAGACATAATGAAACAAAGAACGCGACAGGGATGACGTTGATTGTTCAGTTCATAAGATAACTAAATAAACTTCACCAAGGTGGTGGAGTTTGGCTCCAACAGTGTGCCCTCCAGAAGCTGAAACTCCTTGCCCTTGTTTCTGCGAATTGTGCCGCGGCGAAGGGTTGCTCAACACCCCACACAATTTATGAACAAGGGTTGTGAGACGGGGCCTATGGCTTAACGGTCTTCTCGGAAAAGAAGTGTTGTGAAATCCTCGTTCCCAGGGCTTTTCACCACCAGGGCTCTCGTTGGTGAGACGTCCTGGGAACGAGGTTGGTAATGTGACTTTAAGTCCTTATGTATTGGACCGGAGTTCGAAACCACGCCCTCGGTCAGTGTAAAACCTATTGACCCAGTCGGTAGCAGTAAGGCGTATCAGTTTTCTTCCATTGACTTTTGGTATTCTTTATAGCACTTTGAGGCGAACTTTGGCGAATGCTTAATTTCGATCTTGTTGAACTCTGACTCTAAGCCGGATTTATTGGACGCCCGAGACCTACCCCTGCGCAAGGGAATGCTAATTTTGAAGAGGAAAACGTGTTGATTGCTCGAAGTATAGAACTAACACACTTTAATGTTGAAGATGGGGTCTTTTCCTTGCAGGCTGTTATGAATGAGCTTTGGTTTTCACGTGGCATTTCGAAAGCCGTAGACGATCCTCGTGTTCACCACCAACTTTTCCCTAAGACAGTTATGATCGAAAAGCCTCCTTACAGCATCCCCCAAGGGATTCAGGACGGTTTGCGGTTGCGCAAACACAACATTACAGCTAGCGATGATTCTGCGGCCGTGCAAGCGATAGTTAAAATCAAGGACAGGGAAATTTACGGCAAAAGTGACCCAAGAAAGCATGGATGGCCGGATGGATTTTAAAAGAGGAGCTTTTATATTTATTAATTCGTGATTAGATAGCCGCTGGTCTTGTTTACATTTTAGATGATGCTGATTAAAATCTACCCAGCTTTTACTTCGGCAAAGAAGATAATTTGTATCATGCTTCAAATTACGTACTGCTCTTTTGGATTTCTCAAATTGAGCCATTTATATTCGAACTCGGATTTTGCGTATCTAGCTTTCAGATTGGTTTTATTATTCAATCTCGGTTAGCAGCTTATATACCGTATGAACTAATATGGAAACCGGCTGACTGCGTCAAGTATTGCCAAACTGAGAACTTTGTGCGGGAAGCGAAATTTTAATTTTCAAGTGTCCAAGCGGAAATTTAATAAAAAAATTATTCCATTCGCGCTTGTTGGATATGAGACTGGTGATAGCCAACTCGGTGCTTCGTGTCTCGTTGACTACTTTCCATCTCATATCCAACAAGCGCGAATGGAAGAATTATTAATTTTTAAATTCTCAACCTTAGATAATGCAATTCTAGCTTTCTCATTGGTTCACTGGATCTCGGTTACCAGCCATTATACCTGCGTTTGACCTTATATGGAAATGAATGCGGCAAATGTCGCTCTGCATGAAATTTTTTGGCCCTGAAGTCAAATAAATTTCCGGTCGTTTCTTAAACTGAAATAAAATTTAGCAAAACCGAAAGTTAAAAATTTAATAAAACATATATTCCATTCACCCTTTTTGTATACGAGATTGGTAATAGCGAACTCGACGCTACGCGCCTCGTTGGCTATATACAAAAAGCGCAAATGGAATAATTATTAATTATTATCTTCTCAACCTCGGATAATGCATTTCGCGTGCTCTGATTGGTTCACTCAATCTCGGTTATCAGCTCATGTACCTTAGTTTGACCTTATATGGTAAACGATTGCGTCATGCGTTGCTAAACTAAAATTTTTTCGCCGGAAAGCGAGATTTCTCTTTGAATAAAATACAAAAAAGAAAAAAACTTTTTCTGTGGAAAGTTTGAATCAATTTCGACGTTTAGAAGTACGCGAAAAGGCAAGAATGTTTTTGTGATAAGCCTACGTCTGTCTGAGCACAAGGTATAACACAACATCGCATCTTCATCAAGTTTTCTCGATTTCGCTTGGATTTTCTCGCTTTTTCGCTCGTATTTCGTACTTCCAAATTTTTGGAGTTAAAGGAATTTAATAAAACAATTATTCCATTCTCGCGTTTTGGATATGACACTGGTTGGTTATAGCCAACTCTGCGCTACGCGCCTCGTTGGTCATTTACCGTCTCATATCCAACGCGCGCTCATGGAATAATTGTTAAATATATTTGCATAACAGTAAGAATTCTATTTTCCCATTCCCGACTCCGAAGCTTTTTGGAGTTTGTTGTATCACCGCGCCCATTTCACGCGCACGTGATCCACATGTGATTGACCACGCCACCGAAAAAAATGCGCACGCATTTGTCCTGTCTTGTCAAGCCAGTACCCTAACATACAGTGTAATTCGTGATAAACATAAATTAGCATATATAATTTACTATTATGCCAGTAAAGACGTATGGGAAGCCAATTAGTATTTGTAACAGGAGTGTGTGTTTGTTTTCAATGACGAGGGATTTTAAGCATGGACAACGGCAACGTCATTGAAAACGTCTCTCCAAAATATAACTTGGCGCTATCGCAAGTATTTCGCGATTAATCCGTCTTGTTCACATTCATCGATATCTGTACAACATAGGTGAACTATCCTGGAACCGGATGGGTAAGAACGGTTTTAAAATCAAAAATAGAAAATAAAAGGCTCATTGTCATATGCTCACGTTGTCGTCAAAACCTAAAATGTGGTGATTTCACGTTGTTGTTTGCAAGGAAATTAGTGCTGTACGTGCACGAGTATTTTCCTCTTTTAACCAATCATATTCTTGCTTTGTGGCGTTGTCTTTGCCTTAGCTGTGGTCTTTGCTTAAACTCCCTATTAATAGTTGTGGTTACACTAGCCCTTTTACCCATGGGTAAATAGCGTTTATTGTCCCAGTTCTGTGAGTAGTCCTTATAGCTCATGCTGCTTTCATCGTTGCATACTACTTTGCTCTGTTGTCTGCAAAGGCCTATAGCGATAGCCTATAGCAATAAATCGTGCGATGTCGCCGTTACATAAAGCTCCGAAAAAAGGGGTACTTTGGGGTGGCCTCTTGTCACGATCCCGTTAGCTACCTCGCCAGAAATTAAGTCCATCCTTGAGGATGTTCTTATGATAGATAACAATTTATTGCTGTTAGTTGTAGATCTAACGTATTGAATTTCACTCAAATGTCTTCCTCTGTAGGGGTCTAGATTATTATTCCTCTTGTATAGATGTCGATAGGCTTCAAAGTTCAAGCGGTTTCATTTTGATAAAATGTTAACATCTGTTCTGTACCTTTAAGAATAAATTAACTGCAAAATATGTACTTTCCCGTTTTCCCGTACTAGGCACTTCAACATTTACATGATACAAAGACGAAGAAATAACTATATATTATACCTGTTACAGGTTGAATTAAAAGTAAGGTTTGTTTTTATTTCAACCTACGTAGCTTGATCTTTTCATCCTAGGTCAATTTTTTTCAACCTAGGTTATTATGAACTGTCTAAAAAAAAGGTTTTCCCTTTTTTGGGGGATGTAATTAAAAAATGGGGCCTGGATTTTTAGGGGGATAAAAACGAAAATAATAAAACAAACACTATTTACATTCCTCCTCCACTTTTCCCTTGCCTTCCGTTCTTCTTCCACGTACTGTCTCTCCCTTTCCGTCCCTTCTTCTTTGCTGTCCTTAAATTACTACCAACAGACTGTGCCACTTACGTTGAGCTTCAACAACATTCCATTGGACGTCCGAGATTACTTCGCCCGCAGTTTGCAAGTGTCAGACACTGCTCTCCTTCAATGCATTGAAAGCATTGGTGAAAGTTTCCAACCGATTTCGGTTGCTGATTCTATGGCTTACCTATTAGTTAAAACAGAGACTACGCTACGTAGGAATTAAGTGTACGAAGTGTAGCAAACGTAACAAACGTATAGCACTCAATACTAATAATCAAAAGGGAGTAAAAACAAGACTTTGAAAAGTCAGGGAAAAGGGTTTCACAGGCTCTTGTAAGTGTTATTTCTTTTCAATTATCAAATAATTGAAAAATAATACTTGCTACGTTTTCAACGCTTGCTGCACCTCGCACACTTACTTACGCTTGCTACACTTGCCTTGCTACACCACGTACACTTCGTATACTTAGTACGATTACACTTACTACTTATTACAATTCTTGCTACGTTTGCTATGCTTGCTACACTACCAACACTTCACTTCGTAAATTGCTATGCTTCCTACGCTTTCTAACACTTACAATAGTTGCTAGACGTATCACCAGAGAACTTGGGTTTCTTGAATGCCGCCCACTTTTATCAACTCATTGACGTTAGCTGATCCCAATTAAACCAACCAATTAGAGCCGACTATTTTCGCGGAAATTATAGGCGTCAAGGCGATCGTCTTACACTTTCGTTTGTTGTTGCATGCATTACATGGCGAATAACGGAGAATTTACATCGAAGGGAGATACGCCTGCAAAGCCAGACTAAGGAAGAAAAAGCCAACAGGAAAACGTTAACGCTTTTTTGTAGGTTGTGTGGTGTTAATCTGAAGATAAAATTCGGTAACTTTTCACATGCAGTATCTAAGAGCAGTGGAAATTTAATTTTCCCTTATTAATTCCTATTTGGCCTTTTGACAACATTATTGCAATAGGTGTATCTTAACAGTGCAAGGATTACAATAACCCTTCTATGCCATCACTGAGTGATTCAAATTTCCTAGATGGTGCTATAATAATAATAATAATAATAATAATAATAATAATAATAATAATAATAATAATAATAATAATAATAATAATAATAATAATAATAATAATAATAATAATAATAATAATAATAATAATAATAATAATAAGAAGAAGAAGGTTCTTTGGAACCAGCAACATTAATGAGCTGCAAAAGATCGTCCTCCTAGGAACGGCGCACATACTGAGAAGGCTTCTGTCCATCAAATAAAAAAGTCCCCTGGTACCTCAGGACCAAGGATTGGCCCCGGTTCAAGGAGACTGAAAGAAGCAATTAATAGCACTGTAAACTATAATAATAATAATAATAATAATAATAATAATAATAATAATAATAATAATAATAATAATAATAATAATAATAATAATAATCCATGGCGAAGTAGGGAGGCCGTGTTTTTGGTCTGCCTTCGTGTGACTTGACCAAATCGCTAACTTTCGAACTGCCAGCCAAGCCAAAAGCGCTGGACCAACAGAACAGTATTTATAGAATACTTGCTACGAATCTTACTCTGTGATAAGTTTACGGAGGCGACTTACGGCGATCTTTTTTTCTTACCAATTTGGACTGTGTTGTCATCTAATATGTCGGACGACCATTTGAGCGGGCGAACAAGGGCTGCAAGGCGTACAACCCGCCTGAAATGGATGGCACAAATGAACAGTGATGTCTTAGAGTGCAAGGCTAAGGCTAAGGAGCTGACAGAGTTACAAGATCCTCCTAGATACGCGGATGGGAAGAAACGAGGCTACATGTCTGTCCTGAAGGAACTTTGGGACGAGAGAGGTTATTTTCATCTTGGCCTCTCAGAATTACACCTTAGAAATCAGGCAGCATATCTGGAAAAAGTGATGGGAAATGTACAGGACACCATTCTTAGGAATGCTATAGGAACGGAGAGTGAGACCGGACAGCCTGTAGAAGAGAGGAATTTATTATACGAAGTTCAGGAGCCATCAATAAATGAAAGCGAACAAGGCACCTCGGATTTGCATACGGCGAACGAAAACAACCATCTCGAGGGACCTCAATTTTTAGAGGAAACAAACCTTGACGCACGTGAAATCCTGGAAGGCGCGATACCGATTTTCGCTTCAGTTAACTCAAATACCGGTGATTTTAGTAGCCGAGATATTGACACGAGAGTGAAACAAAGGCCAACGCAATCAGACATCAACACCATCAACACGGTCATCAATGAGCTCAGGAGGCGTGAAGAAGGACATACTTTAGACCCTATTCGCAATCCCTTTGTGGTCGCTTTTTTGATACACAAGGGATGGAAGAAAGAACCCGGGACAACGGAGCGGAGGAAAAGGAAAACACCTAGTGAAAGGATTAAGGAAGCGTTTGTAAAACAAGCTACCGAGGTTGGGAAAAAAATCTCAGTTGCAGTAGCGGAGCTGGATAGGATAAAGGGAAATAAAAAGATCACAAACAAGGGAAAAAAGAACAGATAAATGCTCGAGAAGGAGTGTGGAAAGTTGTCAGCGGCGAGCATTGTCACATACATCGAGAGAAAAAAGTCAGACCTCCGTAAAGCGAAAAGAGCGTTTATGCGAAAGAAAAAGCAGGAGGAGGCAAGAGATTTGAACACCCGTTTCCATGCTGACCCTGGTGGTGTCTTTGCACAATTTAGCAGAATGGTTGAGCAAGACGCCGACAACAACAAGCCCAATTATAAAACAACTAAGCAAACGAGTAAGGACGACGAAAGGGTTTTTGAAAGTATTCAAGACGCCTGTAGTTACTGGAAACATCTTTGGGAGACGAATGGCTCCACTGCGAATACTAAACCTGGGTGGTTAGTGGAAGTGAGAAGAGCGTTTGAAAAGCTAGTCCCAGTCCCTCGGCAAGACAGTTTCCAACTTAACAAGACGAAGTGTGCAGAGGCGATCAAGAAAAAACGCAACTGGAGTGCCCCGGGCCCCGATAGAATTGCAAACTACTGGTGGAAAAGGGCTGTCACTTTACATGAAGGGACTGCGGCTAGCTTCAATACCATCTTAACGGGCGAAGTCGGATATCCCAGCTGGTTCACAGGAGGGAAAACCAATCTGATCCCTAAGCCGGGCGAGCTCTCCAGTCAGAACCAGAGGCCTATAACACTGGACGAAAAAATGGATTTACACCAAATTTGCACAGTGCAAATATGGTGCAAAGATATACCTACGCAAGTGCAAACCATAAGCAAAGCTGGTAAAGTCCACATTTGCTACAATATTTGCATACCAATGTAAATAGGGTTGTAAATACAGACTTTACCAGCTTTGCTTAAGATTCGCACCAAAGTAGGTATATCTTTGCATCAGATTTGCACTGTGCAAATTGGTGTAAATCCGTTTTTTCGTCTAGTGTAACCTGTTTGAACACGCAGTATAAGTGGTTTACCACCTGCTTATTGTCACCAATGGACGAACATCTGGAGACACACAACCTGTTAGAAGAAGAGCAAAGGGGGGCCAGGACCAAGTGCAGTGGGACCATGGACAACTTAATGATTGACAGAATGGTTTGTCGAGATAGTCGAAATGGAAGCAGGAATCTAAGCATGGCTTGGATCGACGTGCGAAAGGCGTTCGATTCTGTAAGCCATGCTTGGTTGCAAGAAATGATGACGATGCACAAATTCCCCTTATGGATGTGCAGAACAGTGGCGCGACTGTGTGAAAGCTGGAATACGAAGATCACGGCCAGAACAAAGGTAGGGTATGAAATCTCTGACTTCATAAGGTTCAACAAAGGCCTTCCACAGGGCGACGCCCTATGTCCGAGGTTGTTCACTTTATGCCTTAACCCGATATCTTGGAAGTTGAAAGCATCGGAAGGATACAAGCTGTCAAGACCACTGAGTGGCAAGATTACGCACTTGCTATACATAGATGATATGAAGATATATGCAGCGTCGAAGGATAAACTTGAGAGAGTAATGAAGACAGTTAAAGAAGCCATGGGAGATGTCGGTTTGGAGTGGAACGAGAAGAAGTGTTCTACAGCTCATGTAAGGAGAGGTTCATTGGACAGCAGTTTGGGAGGCACTGTCATCGGAGAAAGGCAGGTCATACAAAATCTGAAGAAGGGAGAGACTTATAAGTTTTTGGGAGTTTTAGAAAATTCTAAGCAAGAGGACAGCTCTGTTCTGTGGGGAGCTTCAAAGGTTTCCTTGCAGAGACTGTCAATTATATGGTCGAGCCCCCTATCGGACTTCCACAAAGTCTTAGCATCTAATCAATACGCACTACCAGTTGTCGCCTACCCTATGTGGACACTAACATGGCCGCTTGCCGATTTACAACAACTCGATCGCGAAGCTCGCAAGATCATCAAAGAGAATGGAGGCTACCATCCACTCGTTTCAACCGAGTTGCTATACCTACCAAGGAAGTGTGGAGGCCGGGGACTGAAGTCATTTGAGAGCCTGTATAAGCAGACCAAAGTCAAGACCACAATGAAGCTGTACGCAAACGAAGATCGAACGATGAGTTTAGTGCGCGAGTTTGAAGAGAAGTGCGAACGAGCAAGAAGAAGATCACTCGTAAAGGATGCCAAGAAATTTGCTTTGGAAATGGACATTACCCTGGACCTTGCATACCCAGATCCCAAAGCGTTGCAAACTGACTCAGGTGAGGAATCACAT
>NC_090886.1:12207543-12227543 GCF_036669925.1 Montipora capricornis | reverse complement strand
GCCAGAAAGATATATTTCTCCTCAAACTGCCTTTGACCTGCAATACGGCCGACCCCGTTAAACTTTCATGTTCGTAATCATTTATTACCTCGATAAATTCTTCTAAAGGAGCGTCAATAACACTAAAATTTGGATGCCCCATCATTGAGTCCTCATAATCCGGGCTTAGAAGGTGTGGCGCTGCTCGAATAATGGAAACCGCTTCTGTTGGACTGTGCGACAGAAGGGTTTCCGACTCTGCAGTCCTTGGCCCAGTGCCCGGCGCGATTGCATCTGTAACAACGGTTGACTCCTGCAACATATTCTGAACGGCCTGGGAAGAAGAAATTAGAACATGATGAAAAAATAAAACTGACAAGGGCGGGCGGGTGGGGCTATAAACTTCAATGTCAGCATGGAAAGCGAGAGTGAGAGGACTAACTCACACTGAACAAACTTTAAATACTGAAACCCCACCAATCAGAAATACCCAAGAGACACGCCCAAGCGGCGTGTAGTACAGTAAATTGAATCAGGAAAGAAGCAGACTAACAACAATTTTTGTAAAAGTGATGACACATTTGAAATTAAATTTGCAAGACATGTTTCGGTCGTGCAACGACCATCTTCAGTTGAAAGTAGAATTAATTGAAGTTACATTTGAATTTATAATATGCTAAACAAAGATAAATAACAACGTGAAATAAATTGGGAATCTAACAAAATAGCCAAAGGTAACAAAAAAGAGTGTACAATGGAACATGTTGATTAGAACGAGAGAGTTAAATTAACGTGATATAATTGCTTATTTAAGCAATTATACCACGTTAATTTAACCCTCTCGTTCAGTATTGCCCGAACTAGCCTTGGATTCCTTCCTTTTCTTTTCAGCCGATAATTTAGCCTTCCGAATTTTCTTCTCATCTTCAAAGTTGGAAGCAAGCTCATCCGACTCGTATTCCTGCACTACCAGCCACCCGTCTTTGCTTCTGTCTGCGAGCTTTATTAATTTCTGTCGCTTCTTTATGAGCTGTCTCCCTTCTGCCACTAGCTTGCGGACCTCTTGCGGCTGGTTCAGGTTGACCTCTATCTGACCAAAGATGTGGTCCAATTGGGCATTCAACTCTAACTGTTTCCTATTACCCTTGAATTTAAACTCGGCGGCTTCCTTAACGACTTTCGACTTTCCCTCGGGCTGATTGCTTTTTACCTCGAGTTGGGATGCCAGGTAGGTTTTGAATAGAGAGAACACTTGATCGACCAAAGGTGGATTTGATTGATCCTGCTGTGATGAAGAGTTTTCCGCAACTTCGGGCGCCAGAGAGGTTAAAACTTCTGCATCCAATTGAGCCGTCTTTCTATCCATTTTTCAGGCTACAAACTTCAATGTCAGCATGGAAAGCGAGAGTGAGAGGACTAACTCACACTGAACAGACTTTAAATACTGAAACCCCACCAATCAGAAATACCCAAGGGACACGCCCAAGCGGCGTGTCCTACAGCAAATTGAATCAACGATGAAACAAACTGCTAATGAACTGTAAACGCCGCATACCAGCAGAAAATATATCTCTTTGGTGTGTTACTGCGCTTTGTTCCCTGGCCCTGGTCTAGCCAGAACTTACTAATTTCCTGTTGTCATTTGTAATCAATTTTCAACTTGAATAGTCTGATTCTTTTGAAATGAACACAGAGATGGCGGGGGGGGGGGGGGGGGGGGGGGTACATGTAGGTGATAAGATCATTCTCACAGAATGAGAGATGTGTACAATGTTCAAGATGGCAGCTTGTTCAAGTACACCTTGAGAACCATATACCTTGCTACGCCCTTAGACAGTGGTTATTTATTTTAAATGAATGAACGGGGAAGTTTCTAAAGAAATTGTGGTGCTGCGTCGGTGGGGAAGTAGTATACAAAAATTTGGTTTTATCAACGGAGTTGATAATGTAAATTGGCCACCGTACAGAGATTGAAAAAGCTGACGTTTCGAGTGTTAGCCCTTCGTCAAAGCCAATCGAGGAATTGTGGGTTACGTGTAGTTTTTATAGTAGAGTAGGAGCTACGCTATTGGTGGTAACATGGCAACGTGAAAAATAGGAATATATTAGTTAAATGAAAAGCGTTCGTTAAATACCGTGAAGATTAAGGGAGCCGGTTTGGAAGATGATTTTTTTTTTCCAGATTCTTGGGACTTTCCGTCGTACCTAGATGTAGGGAAAGGCCGTAGATAGCCAAACTACACGTAACCCACAAATCCTTGATTCGCTCTGACGAAGGGCTAACGCTCTAAACGTCAGCTTTTAGAATCTCTTTACGGTGGCCAATTTACATTATCAACTCCGTTGATAAAACCAATTTTTTTGTTATTTCTTTTAGTCCCCTAGATTCTGATTAGGGATTTGGCGATCGGATGCGCTGAAACCCAAAACCTTAACTAGCTATCTTTCTCTTGCTCCCTGAAACTAACACCATGTAAGCTAATTAATTGTCAAATGAGAGGTGTTCCATACAATACACGAAACCAGGAAGGAGACTTTCAATGGTATGAATGAACGAATACCACCATTTCTTAAAATTTTTCCCGTGGTAAAATTAATAACTCTCTATTTTCTGGCTGTTTACTCTAACCATAATATGACCAAAGCTGCTGTTTTTGGCCCGTCGTTAATGTTCGCGCTGGTTCACGTTCATGCCAACAAAGTTAAAACCAAATAAGGCAAGCTACCGTAAACTTTGGGTGTGAACATATATTTTCCGAATGGAGCTGAAATTCTTGATATTTCAGTACATTTAAAACAAGAACGCCCTACAGAGCAGAAGAGAGTACATTGATAGGTAAACAACCAGGTTGGAGTCAAAACTAACGCGGTAAAACATCTGTCCAGTCTGCTTTAATAAGTGTGTTTGAAGAGCCCTTCGAGTTCTTCAACTTTCGCAAATAACTATACAAATTAATGACTTCCTTAGAGTTCCACACCAAAGTACTTTATAAATTATAGTTTCCCCCTTACTGTTTGAAAGTACTTTGCTCTGACTTTTTGCCAGAAACAGCCCAACCGTCTCTCGATCTTTTGACACCGTCTACACGTAAGTGAAGGAAGATAAACGACACGAACTCGAAACCTTTCGCAACGGAGACCGCCATTATTTTGGTTGCTGCTTATGGCGGGCCGGCTGATACGCTCATGAGAGATCTCAAAGTTGCGCTCGCGCAGACAGAATGCCCCTCTGCTGCTGATGTCTATTTTTTACAACCTGCAAATAAAATATTTCTAGTCTATAGTGAGTTAGTTTGCTTCTCCGCGTATGCCCTCTTAGATATAGCTAGACGTGATATCGAGGGAGCGACTTCTGCAACGCATCACTCAACAACACGAAATTTGTCTCCTCCAGTGACAGGCTATATAGCTTCTATAGCTAGATATTTTATTGAAGGAGAGACTCTGAGGAGGCAACGCAGCAGTCTCCAACTCAATAAGGGTAAGTAAAAACCAGAGAAAAAACTGGAAAAAATTAAATGCTCAGCCAAGGCCACCATTAGCTAGCTATGAGTTTTCCTACGCCAAGAAGTCACACTCTCTTGGCGAAGCAGAGAGGAGCAGAAGTTTGATTTCCAATCGAGTGTAACTGATAGCACACCGGCATTTTGGATGTATTCTCTAGAAATCGCCGTGTTAGTGAAAAGAAGCGCAAGAACAACAGACTTTATTACTTGGTTGAAAGCATATGCTCTCGCTTTGCTGGCTAGCTGCGCCTATGATATTTACGAGAACGCATGTTTTATGAGTCAAATGAGTCAATGAGTCATGAGTCAATGGACTATTTAACTTCCGTGGGAAAAAAATATGCGTTCTTCACTACCAGCAAGCTATGAATGTACTAGTAAAAGATGCCAGCCAGGATTTATGTTCATCATCGTTTTCCCAGCCAGTAAACAGATTCTATATCGATTTTCCCAGCAATTTTTATGGGTCCCCGGCTTTTGCCAGCCAAGAGTAGTCTGCGTGATGAATAGCCGTGTGCCTGACAATCCCTTCTTTGCATTTCTTTTGATATATTTACACATTTTAAGTTCTTCGACATGTGTCACTTTACAATTGGTGTTTGACTTGAGGAAAAAGCCTCAAACGTTTTGTATTGATTTTTGTTTACTTTATAGAGAATTCAACGGGAAATTGCCGAAATTTAAGCGAGATGCTTTATGTTTAACGCGCAAAAAGAAATATTCACCAGCGTAATCCCCACCGGAAAAAGAAGTTTCTATCTTGCCCGCGAAGCCGGGCAGAATCTTTACGTGATGAATAGCCGTGTGCCTGACAATCCCTTCTTTGCATTTCTTTTTATATATTTACACATTTTAAGTTCTTCGACATGTGTCACTTTACAATTGGTGTTTGACTCGAGGAAAAAGCCTCAAACTTTTTGTATTGATTTTTGTTTACTTTAAAGAGAGATCGAACAATAGAATTCAACGGGAAATTGCCGAAATTTAAGCGAGATGCTTTATGTTTAACGCGCAAAAAGAAATATTCACCAGCGTAATCCCCACCGGAAAAAGAACTGTGCCTTTGTCTTGAATATGGTCCTAGGCCAGTTCCTCAAGACCTCAAGTGCAATATTTGTTCCCAATGTGGACTTCTCGTTAGGTGAACAATGATCAAATGCATGGTTGTGCACGCAATCAACAAGCGTGTTCAGTATTCTGGAAAATTTCTCTGCCAGTTCAGCTTCTTGGAACGATCCGTGAAATTTCAGGATAAGTGGTGGACGTAAACATTTGACGATAAACTTTCATTTTTCTCTTCTAACCGTTTATACCCATACGGTTGAATTCCAAGATGGTTGCTACCCAATTTACATCCTGAACAAATGGGAATGATAGCGAAATTATGGTAATTGTAATAACGAAAAGTTATATTTAAACAGATATTTTTTGCCTCTCTTTTTTCTAGCTATGTCTATTTAAATAAGAGAAACGTGTATTTTTGAAGTTCGGGTTATAGACAAAATGTAGATTGAAGTGATCATCGCACGTAAATGGATAATTAAGCAATAGTCTCTTCAGTAGACACCTGCATAGATTGTCCAGTTAAGTGCGACGATCACTGCTAGTCCTTTCACGAGAACACATGAGCTCAACAAATTGACCTGATCCCAACTGAGTAGCTTCATAGCTCAGTTGGAAGAGCATTGCACCCGCATCGCAGAGATCATGGGTTAGAATCCCGTTGGAGACACCTGAATCTTTCAGGTGTCTATATATTGAGAATTGCTTAAATTGTCCAGTTACTGTCATGTTACTGCGCCTTTCAATAACATGCGGACTCTTAAATTCAAATGAATGAAGGGGGTAGTTTCTAAAGAAACTGTGGTGCTGCGTCGGTGGGGAAGTAGTATACAAAAATTGGTTTTATCAACGGAGTTGATAAAGTAAATTGGCCACCGTACAGAGATTCTAAAAGCTGACGTTTCGAGAGTTAGCCCTTCGTCAGAGCAGATTCCATTCGCTTTGACAAAGGGTGTTTTTTGCTATCGTCAATCAAATGTTCGGCGGCTCCTCCAAGCTTCCGACTACTGTCGAGCGCGCAGTAACCAAATCACATCGTTGAGCCCAGTTCAGTCAACATAGTCGGAAGCTGGGAGGAGCCGCCGAACATTTGATTGACGGAAGCGAAAAACGCATTTATCGACTGAGCTTTGAATTTTAGAGTCCGCATGTTACTGAAAGGCGCAGTAAGCCAAGGATCCCTTCCACATTTCGTTTATGCATAAAAAGCTCCAAAATATCATTTAATATAAGTGTGGAAGCAAAAAATGTTCATTCCACATTATGAAGACACTTTTAAATAGCTCGATTGGGATCGAAATATATCTTTCAGCTGAATCGTTCAGCCTTGATCGGTCTGTTTAAAACTTATTAATAATTCACGATTGAAACACCCTATCAGATCACCGATAAAACGTCACGTGCACGAGCTTTTAAGACTGATAAAACACTCCTCATAAGAACTCTTCATATAAAGCATATTAATAAGGCATAGCTTGTTTTTCTTCTTTGCTAATTTACTTCAATCTCTTACAACTTTTGTTCGGACTCCAGACGAACACGCCTTTTGTGGAACATTTGTGAATCCGTTCAATAAACTCTCAGGTCGTCTTTCATCGGGTTTAAAGCCACTGGGTTTCGCCTCATGGTTTAAAACCCGACAAAACATTCCTTTCACGGGAACAAATGAGCCCAACAAATTAACCTGCTCACAACTGTGTGGTTTCATAGCTCAGTTAGTAGAGCATTGCACGGGCACAGCAGACGGGCCATGGGTTCGAATCCCGTTAAGCCACCTGAATCTTTCAGGTGTCTATACGAGAGAATGGGGAGTTTAAGCAAAGACGACATGCTACGGGAACGCCACTGAGCAAGAATATTTAACAATTATTCCATAAGCGCGCCTCGTTGGCTATAACCAGTCTCATATCCAAGAAGCGCGAATGGAATAATTGATTTATTAAATTCCTTAAACTCCAACAATTTGGAAGTAAGAAATACGAGCGAAAAAAGTGAGAAAATCAGATCGAAATCAAGAAAATTTGATAAAGATGCGTTGTTGTGTAAGACCTATGTAGGCTCATCACAAAAACATTTCTTGCCTTTTCGCGTACTTCTAAACGTCGGAATTGATCCAAACTTTCCACACAAAAAAGTTTCTTTTCGCTTTCCGGCGGAAAAAAAAATTATTAACAATTATTCTATGAGCGCGCGTTGGATATGAGATGGTAAATAGCCAACGAGGCGCGTAGCGCCGAGTTGGCTATAACCAGTCTCATATCCAACAAGCGCGAATGGAATATTTTTTTATTAAATTCCTCAAACTCCTAAAGTTTAGAAAGTACGAAATACGAGCGAAAAAAGCGAGCATATCCGAGCGAAATTAAAAAAACTTGATGAGAACCGATGCGATGTCGTGTAACACATTGTGGTCAGACAGACGCAGGCTCGTCACAAAAACATTTCTTACCTTTTCGCGTACTTGTAAACGTCGGAATTTAACCCAGCTGTCCAGAAAAACTTCATTTTTTCTTTCTTCAGAGAGAAATTTCGCTTTCCGTCGAAAAAACTTTTAGCTTTTAGCTTGGCAACACTTAGATCAATCACTTACCATATAAGGTCAAACCAAGGTATATGAGCTGATAACCGAGATTGAGTGAACCAATCAGAGCACGAGAATTGCATTATCCCAGGTTGAGAATTTAATAATGTTGGTTAAAAAAGGAAAAATACTCGTGCTGCACGTGCAACACAAATTTCCGTGTATTTCTCTGTAGTACTCCACGAAACAACAACGTGAAATCACCATGTTTTTATAGGTTTTGAAGACAACGTGAGCATATAACAAAGAAACATTCATTTTCTGTTTTGAATTCAAAACCATTCGTACCCACCCAGTTACAGGATAGTGCGCCTGCATTGTACAAGGTGAACAAGACGAAATAATCGCGAAATACTTTGGACTAACGCTTTCGTTGCCGTAGCCGTCGTCTTCGCTTAAACTCCCTAATATCTTAAATTGTCCGGATAAGTGGGAAGATAACTTCTACGTTTGATTTGTGTATGCATATTTAACTGCAAACATCATTTACAGTGCAACTCGCCTTACCGTGGCCACCCAAAAAACTTTCACATTTGACAATTACGTGTAAACACGTCAACTCAACAACCCATGCAACGATGTTCAACTTACAATTGAGCGAACTTTGCAAGTAGGCGGGATTGTCAATCAAATTCACACATCCTGATTGGCGGACAATTCGTAAAAAAACTGTTAGGTGGCCACGGTAAGGCACGTCGCACCGCGAGTGTAGCAATAAAAAAGGTTCACTCCATATTCTAAATACACTTTATATATACCTCGATTGTGATCGAGATATATCTTTCAGCTGAATCGCTCAGCTTTTGTCTCCTTAATAATTCATGAGCAAATGAGCTTATCTAATCAGGTTACCGATAAAACATCACGTTAAGAAGCTTCAAAGACCGATAAAAAAACACTTCTCATAAGAAATCTTTATGTAAAGCATACTATAATGGCATGGCATAGCTTGTTTTTCTTATATGCTAATATTGTCCCCTCAGAATGGACTCCAGAGGGACGCGCTTTTGGAAGAATGTCTTTGAAGCCGTTCAATGAATTCGAAGGTTGTTTTTTATGTAATGTTTAATAAATGAGCAGGAGTGTTTTATCAAGTTAAAACACGAGGCGCAGCCGAGTGTTTTAGGACTTGATAAAACATGAATTGCGAATTTATTGAACGGCTTCAAAAGCTTTACTGTACATCTATCCATTCTAACAGTAATTTTTTATCAGATAGAAAGACACTCATTAAACATTGATTTCTTTTGAATTTCCTTCATGAATTATTAATGAGTTTTTGAACCGGTCTAAAACTACCCGGCTTGGCCTCGATAAAACACTCCTACTCTTTTATTAAACTGAACTTTGAATGGGAGTGGTTACACAACGCTAAGCTCTGTAACCACTCTTTCATGAAATGTGGTTTTAGACAGCTCTCTGAATTCAGTATCAGCCTTCAAGCACAGTCTTAAACGAGAACTTCTTAAAAGATGTATGATCCAATTTTATTTTGCCTCAGTATAGGATTATTGTCTTTGAAACGCCCTCTTTGAAAGTCCATAAAGGATGTATGTATGTTGTTTAACTAACCAAAATATTGCTTTCTAATGAAAACTGCAAACCAAATGCTCTTTAAAAAAGTAAATATTTCTCTGATATGCAAAATCCCTGGGGGGCTAGACAGACCTGGCCGAAAATGCATTAAGACTTAGGAAACAGATCTTTCAGTAATAGCGTGAATACTATTAGTTATTATAAGCTAAGCACATATTAAACAAACACTCTCCTCGCACATGATATACACGATGTTAGGAAGCCAAAACCCAATTGTACAAGAGCCTAAGACTGGACTAATTGCTAGTTGCAACCGTCAACAGATTTATTCTCTATTTTCTTTTCGCTTTGGGATGGGACCTAAAGCGAAGGAAAAGGTCCTGCGAACGTAGTTGCGTAGTTTTCTGTAACTCCTAGATAAAATAGTCGAGCATAATTGAAATAATAATTTGAATAAAAGACATTTTTTTATGAGCAAGCTCTGAAACTGTAAACATATATCGCATATAAATACAAAGAGGGACCCAGTTTAAGAAAATGTTAAATAACTAATGAATTAATTAAATTGAAATAACACATTTTTGAATTACTACTGAAAGGTAATGTCACAAAATGACAATTGCTCACGTGAAGAAACGAAACGATAGATAAAAGCAATGATCGCGCAACAAAATTCCTTTTAAGAAAAAGTTAAAATGATGTCAACGATAAAAAATAAGTAAATAAATTGATTGATAAATAAGAGTTTAGGACACATGGAAACTCACACATTTCTAGAAAGGAATGGATTCGCGATACTTTCATAAGCCCGTCAAAGTTACCAAAAGAGAGAGTTTTTTAAAGTTAAATTTTCACCTTCATCCTCATGCCCCAATCCACTTTTTACTTTGGTGACAGTATGTCTGCATTAGAGAAAAGGAGTTTTTGAGCAAAAATTGTGAAGGCCTTCTACAGACTAAGTAAATATTAGTAGTAATTTATTTTGTAACATTTAGACAAACGGGGGTTGAAAAAACATGCTACGAAGTGCCCTTAATTGAAGCCCCCTTCATTGATGGTACTGAAATAAATTCAGCTTCAGCAGTGAAGCTCTTCCAGAATAGCCAAGTCAGGCCCGTGTTCAGATTAAAGTCCATCTTTCACCTTTGCGGAAGGTAAGAGCCTTAGAAAGTTTTTTTTTTCTCATCTATACTTGAGCTTAGGTTATAGTTAAAGCTGGTTAAAAGGACTTAATATTGTAAAAGATGACAAATATGAAAAGAAAATGATCTTTGCTCTCAATTTATCGCACCTTGATAACCAAAGCTTACTGACCGAGGGTTGCAAAAATAAGCGAAAAGGGACAGAAATTTCCGCGCTATAATATGATTGTCCGTGTATGGGAGACATGGTGGCACACCTCAAACAGTTCGATGTAACATGATAAGTAGGTTTAGCTGTTTACTAGATAATTTGTAACAATGCATGTTGCGGTTTTGTCATCTGAACTGGTGGGTTTTTATTCTCTTTAATCATGTTAATAGCCGATAAGAGGCCGTCATGGCCTGTAGTGATGCTTCAAAAAGGCTGCGTTAGAATGCATAAGGTCACCTAAGCCAGAACGGCTAAAAGTCAGGGACTTTGGCGAGTGCGCTGCAAATTGTACATGTATATATTTATGTTAATTCTTATTCCAGTAAAGGACCAATCGACCCTTAAATGACGATGAACTGTGATATAAAGTAGCCTTAATCTTTTTTTTAATACGCGTGTCCATAATATGATTGTCTATGAGTCACAAAGAAGTGTTGTTTCTTGTATTGCACATCGTTTAATGCTCCTTCAGCCAGTAGCGGTTTACCGTAAGCTTACCGTAAAATTAACTGCATTCCAGGGGAGACGAGCGGGAAACTGTATATTGGCAACATCCTTTGATGTACCATTGTTTTCAACAGTTCTCTCACTACCGTGCTAAACTATAGTGATTTTCCCCGTTTCAAGCCTTAGTGTGAAACAATGTTGCATTTGTTTCTTCGAATAATTTCCGCTGAAATGATGTCTCTTGCGCTATGCAACATTTCTTGTCACTCTTAGCGGCTTCCTTTTCTTCCACTCTTTCCTCTGGTTTGATATCTCCTCGTTAGAGTTTTCACATGTGTAGATGATTCTCTTCCAAATTCGATCCGCCAAACAACCCTGTAATAATTGTTTACGGATTTGACGTCTCGTTCAGCGCCATCAAAAGAGAACGCGCAGTTCACTGAGGATCATATTCTCTAGAGTTCTCTGGGTCGTTTCCAATAAAATTGGAAAATTAAACGAGACTTACCTGTAAGTCGTGGTTTGATTGAGATTCTACCGTGGCTTTGCAGGAATAAGGAGGTCACGTGAGATAGCAAGCATGCGATATCTGAGCTCTGGTTTTGTGTGGCTTAGACTATGCAGGAATGGGAGGTCACCAGCAAAATGTACAAGGGTACAAAAGGGTAATGGGTGGGATGTGACCTCCTCATTCCTGAATCAAACCACGACTTACTGGTAAGTCTCGTTTAATTTTCCAATTCTACCTCGCATTTGCATACAATCGGAGGTCACGCGAGACTTCAAAGCTAGAAGCCACATAAAACTCAAGCAGTTGATATCCAAATGGCACACTGATCATTTAATGGTTATTCTAACCAAGAGTACCACACATGTATGGCATGCCATGTAACTTTATAACAACAACTCATTCACAACCTCTGTAGTGGACACGTACTAGAGATTAGTACATACAAATTAAAGAGGTAGTTATTTTAAGCTAGTACTACTGAGAACAGCCTCTGCAAAGTTATTGTCACTTCTAATTGGACGGTCATAAAACTTAGCAAAAGTTGAGTCAGAACGTGTTCATGATCTCTTGAATGGGAACATTAGCAGCTTTAGCTGCAGAGGTGGCTGCACCCCTAGTACTATGGGGTTTGAAAACTGTGGTATCAATTCCTGCAGATTTCATGGTTTGTTTAATCCACCGTGAGATGGTGTCTTTAGAGGCTGGTCCATGTGGTGCTTTATAATAAATCAGCAGTTGCTTTGTTCCCTTCCTAAGAGGGGCAGTCCTCTTGATATAAGCTTCTAATAACTCAACAACACAAAGTCTTTTGTCCAAGTTGAAACTCCGAAAGAGAACAGGAAATAAATGTCTATTCTGGCCCCCTTTAGCACTGGTTTGTTTCAACAGAGATGATATGTAGAATGTATATTTTCCAGGTGATATGCACATTTCCTCCAGTGAGAGTTTAAGAGCCATTTTCCGAGAAAATCGAAAATCGCAAGACACTCGTAAAAAAATCGATTTTTTTTTTCTTTTGCCAAAACATCCCTTTTAGTGACCTAATTCAAGAAAAAATAGTTGTGGGTTCAAGCGATTCATTGTACGGGAGAAATAACAAAAAGTTTAAAAAATCGATTTATGGCTGGTTTTTCGCGCTTAAAAACAACAGAATCCGACCTCAACTTCGAGAAAACTGTGAACGCATAAGAAACAATCCCTAACATCGAAACTTCAGGCGAATATTATTTCGTTCTTAATCTTTGAAGCCCTAAAAGAAAATTTGAAGAAATAAGTTTTTTACATTTACAATCGACAAGTTTAAAAAGGACATATTTGTGTCTCTTGAAATGTTAGAAAATGAAAGCGAACTTTAACTGTTGAAAAAGCCCTCTGGTATATGCCGCTTCCTAGTAAAACCCATATAGAATAAAGCCTTGGCTATTGAAGTAAATTACGGGAAAGTTTTAGCTCTGGGAATTAAATACAGCCCTGACACTGGAGTAAGCAATTTGAGAATTTCATTTAATAAAATGTATGCAAATTAGACGGCCCGCTGAAGGAATTCATACTAAACAAAGTTTAGTGCAAAAGGACTACTTACTGTTGCTAGTAATATGTTTTTACAGTGAAAATGTCATTTCTAGCTTTCAGCTGTGTTGGTGAGAGCCGTAAATAACTTTTTATATGACGACTGAAAAACGTTTGTTCAGCCACATTGCCGCAGCGAAATCATTGAGATCGCAACTTCGAACTGAAACTGTCATCGCTTGATGAAACTCCGTTACCACAATGGTAAAATAGTTTTCTTCAGGGGGAAAAAGCAGAATTAAAATGCATTCGAAACCGTTGACTTCGATTTTGAATTTGTTTAGTTAAGATTTCAAGCCACCACAAGGTCTTATGACTTCTACTGACCCACGAATCCGTTACATATGCCAAGGTCACGTTAGCAAACTGTCACGAAATACTCAATAGCTTCTGTTTTCGGTCTTTGTTTTGTTGGTAAAAAATACATACAATTTTCACAGAACAGACCTTCTTGCTTAATTTGATTTATATATTTGTATTGGTCCAGACACATGCATATGCTGACTTGTTGTAAAAGACATTCATCACAGTTTTTGATTCAGAGTGAAGGTATAATATTTCCCAAAATATTTCAAACACAAATGTTTCCTTAATAAGTTCGTTATTCCCGAATTTACAACCTTGCAACAATCCCTACAACAAAATAAAAAAGCATAAAATTCAACTTTATAGCTTGCTATAGTTTTGTTTCGGATTTGTTTTTTATCATTTTTCCTCCGAAACCAGGATCCCTAGCCAGGTAACTAGAAATTCTCAGTTTCATTTAGAGCTTGTTCACAACACAACTTCAAACTTGAGTGTGCTTATCCATCCTTGAAACCTTCGAGACCTCCTCAAAATTGTTGAAAAGCCTATTGAGGCTAATAATAATCTTTGAGTTAAATTATTACTTGACCAATTCACGCCGCGAGCGCGAGAAAAAGAGAACCACTCCGCAGGGCTGAATACGCGATGTGGAGTGTTATTTAAATTCCACATTCTCGCGCGTAACGCTTTCTGTAGAGACCTCTAGAAATGTTGTTTAGTGAAGAAAAACAAAGTTATCTTTGGTTAACTCAGAGAACTTGCAGAAATACCTCCAGCCTGCATAACAGGCGCTTTATCAGGGGCATCCAACGACGGTTTCCCCCCGAATTACTTTGAAAAGACTTTTTAGGCTATCCAGAGTACTTCTAGATCTCTAGAAATGTTTTCTAAGTGGCACTAAGAAATTTATATTTGTTCGGGCATCCTAGGGTAACTTGAGTCTTTTCGAAGTTACGAGGGCTTCAGTGTTATTTTCCCGAACATTTTAGCAGCAATTCAAAGTTTTCCGAAAGTGATAGTTTTTCGGTTCCTTTCTGCATGGCATTTTCGATTCCGAAAATTTTAGGCTTCCTTTCTCTACGAAAAACAACCTAACCTGGGGAGTGAAATGGGAAAAATGAACTTCAGAAAATCGGAGGGAATTTATTACATAAGCTTCGAAAATTGTGTACATGAATGGAACGGTCATCTAGAAATTTTTAGCCTTCCTCAAGCTATAGAAAATCCTAGGCAATGTTTGCTTCTCCGAACAGATATTTCACAGGGTGCCCCTGCTTTATGAGCTAGGCTAGGCGAAAGGGGCATTTTGCGCGAGGCGCGAAACGCGACGAGGGGAGGAAAAAATAAAGCTTTATCTTTCTTTATCCCTCGTCTCGCGCTTCGAACTAGTTTCGCGCTTTGAGCAAATGCCGCGTTCGCCTCGCTTGGCTCATAAAGCACCTGTTATGCAGGCTAGAATACCTCTTCACATTTATAAGATAAGGTGTCATTGATTTGTTAGCGCGGGGAGAGACATTTATAACGTGCAAATAGTCACGAACTGAAAGGTAACTGACTGATTTGTAACAAGGATTCAGCCTGACAAACAAGAAATGATCTCACTCTCCGAAAAGGAAACGCTCTTTTAAACATAAACAAACTTCAAAAATAAGCAAAGAAAGCAAAACAATGAACAAAATAGATTTTTTCTTGACTTAGTTATTCCGGCGAGAACAAATGGTGAATGATTCACTTCTGGAAGCAGCCTCTTAGGAGAAGTGAGAACACCGTTTAGGCAGAACTCTGCACTTTGTGTACTTTACTAGCCTGTTCACAGACTCTCTTCATTTTTAGATGCACGTATAAAAAAAGCGCGTTCCGCCCTCTCTCACGGGCAATCGCTTATCTTGTGCGCGCACCAAATTCCCAAAACAGAAAAAACGTCTGTGAGCAGGGTAGCATTTCGTAATACTAGACGGGAATAAACGGGAATAATTCAATTAAAATGAAATCGTAGAGGCACGTGCAATAGTAAGTTGCGCAACACTTCGTGACAATATATGAATTTTATTCCAGGAGCATTTGACCTGGAAATGTTATATTAATATTGTTCCCAGAGTCGAATATTTCTACACTGATGATCTATAAACAGACGTAGGGTTGTACATTTTTTCATTGGGACAGCTGTAATTGTTTCTTAATCTGTTTACAATGTGTACAAAGTATAGTACGTACAGTCGTATGTGACAAGCTAGCGTGACCAATCTCTGCGCGTTTGTTAAATTATGCGTCATATGATCTTGTTATCCCGTCTAGTATCTGATTTGTTCGCTCAATAAGAGTAATACTCACCTTGTTAACTGTGTGGTTTGAGCAGTGGTTAATTTTCATCATTGTATGTTATTTTCGGACCAAAACATAATCGGGTTTCATTATTACAGAAGCGTCTGATGACGCGTAATAAGCGCTGCGTGGGAAGTGTTTAGATAGCTCAAGCGCTGAAGTTGCTGGACACATTTTGGTCGAAATCAGTTATGGATGAGGTGCCACAAACAGATTAAGAGATGGATTTAACTTCTCTCACAACAAGCAATGGTAAGTTGTTCGTTCAACAAAACTTTGCGTTAAAAATATGAATTCATTCAGCGGGCCGTCTAATTTGCATACGTTTTATTTACTCAGATACTCAAATTGCTTACTTTAGTGTGAGAACTGTATTGGATTCCCAGAGCTAAAACTTACCAGTAACTTAGTTCAATAGCCAAGGTTTTATTCTATATAGGTTTTACAAGGAAGCGGCATATACCAGAGGGCTTTTACAACAGTTAAAGTTCGCCTTCATTTATTAACATTTCCAGAGATACAAATTTGACCTTTTTAAACTTGTCGATTGTAATTGTTAAAAACTTCTTTCTTCAAATTTTCTTTCATAAAATTAAAGAGTAAGTATGTAATAATTCTCGGCTGAAGTTTTGATGTTAGGGATTGTTTCTTATGCGTTCAACGTTTTCTCGAAGTTGCGGTCGGATTCCGTTGTTTTGAGTACGAAAAACCAGCAAAAAATCGATTTTTCAAACTTTTAGTAATTTCTCCCGTACAATGAATCGCTTGAACCCAAAACTATTTTTTCTTGAATTAGGGTACTAAAAGGGATGTTTTGGCAAAAGAAAAAAAAATTCGATTTTTTCACGAGTGTCTTGCGATTTTCGATTTTCTGGGAAAATGGCTCTTAAAGTCTGAGTTCTCTGTGCTGACAGAAGGGCGATTAGCATGCAAGGGTAACAGCAAGGGTGAGCTGTTTTTTAAAACAGCTCACCCTTAAAGTACTCAAAAAACTCACAAAACTTTTCCAGCTGTTGATAGTATGTCATTAAAATGACATACTATCAACAGCTGGAAAAGTTTTGAGGTAGTTGAGTACAATCTGGGGATTCCATGTTTCGGTGTAGCGTGGTAAGGCCGGTTTTTGATTGAACAGGCCAGACATAAACCTTGATACTGAAGGATGTTCACCCACTTTTATACCGTCTACTGTGATAAAGGACGACAGGGCGCTTCGTGCTGTTGCTACAGCGCTGTATCCCACAGTTTTAGATTGGTGCGTAAGGAAGTCCAGGACTTGTTGTAGTGTTGGGTGTATGTAGCTTTATGGAGGTATCCTTACAGAACGTAAGCCAGGCGGTCACATAAGTCTGGTATTGCTTTCGTGTCCCTAGTACGCCATGAGTCCAGAATTATGTTTAGAGGTTCTCCCTCAACACCTTGAGCTACTAAGGAAGCCCTGACACAAGACAGCCATGAAGTTGAAGTTTGGGGTACAATAAATGAACTTCCTTGTGGTGGTATGGAAGTGTGAAGGTTGATTTTAGCGTCTTGATTTCCAATGGTTGAGATTTTAGCAACTGCACGAGATGTGGATACCAGAACTGGGTTGGCCAATAAGGGATCACCAGTATTGCTATTGTATTGCTTTCTTGGATGTATTGTAAAACTTTGCCTATGAGACTGAAAGGAGGAAAGCAGTATATGAGCTTATACTTTGACCAGTCTAGTGTGAAAGTATCAATGGCTATTGCACCAGGATCTGGTTTCCAGGCTACATATTGGGATACTTTATAATTTAGCCTTGACGCAAACATGTCTATGTGAGGCTCACCCCACTTTGCCGTAAGTTCATTAAAGACAGAAAGGGCCAAAGACCATTCAGTGTTACTGTTGTGAAAAACGCGGCTAGCCCTGTCCGCCTCTGCATTTAGTTTGCCTGGAAAATATTGACAATGTTAGGTGCCTAGCCATGCACCACATAATTATTTCTCTAGTCATCTCATTGCAACTCTAGATTTCGTACCACCCATATTGCAGATGTAGGAGACAGCAGTTGTGTTGTCACAAAGCAATTTTATGTGGCAACATTGCATATGGTTGCAAAGGGACTGCAGAACTAACAGAATGGCCTTCAGCTCCAAGTAATTTATGTGGAATTTGGATTCCTGGTATGACCATCTACCACCAGTCACATTTGGTGTACCTTCTATCACCCCTCCCCAACCTTTCAGTGAGCTGTCTGTCATGAGTGTGATATCAAGGGGTAGTGGAGTAAGAGCTTTTGGGTATTGTTCAACATTAGAAATCCACCATAGCAGGTCCTGCTTGGACAGGGGAGAAAGAGTCAGTTTCCCCTCAAGGTCCCAACCATTACATTTCAAGGCATTAGTTTTGTCATTTTGTCATTTTCTGGTAAGGGATGCAAACCTCGCATAAAAAAGTACTTTTATGGAGCTGGCTAAACTGCGGGAATTTGTCTCCTTCAAAGGTGACAGTCACATCCTTCCCTGCCAGCTGGCCAACCTTCACTGGAGGGAACGATGCGGCCACAAGTGCTCTAAGCTGGCAGTCGTAGAAGCTGGCCGTGCACTTACTATGCTTCTGGATGGTCATTCGTTCCTTATCCATTGAATTGCTGTTTTCGAAAATCGCTTTCAGGTACTCCTTAAAACTCTTCGGCTTTCCTGGTAGATTGCTCGGCAACAAGCGATTGACTTTTTTGTGAAATAATGCCTCTTTTTCCACATCATCACTTCGAGAATCGTCTCCAAAGGGGGGTGAATCTGATCGTTGGACTGCATCACTTTTATTTGAGGGATTCAACATCAAACTACTGTCCACTTCTTCATTGCTTGTTATAGACTCCGCAATACTTACGCTTTCGAATTCCCCTATGCTTTTAATACTGTCATGATTATCATTATGCGAAAAATGTAGAATTTCGTCTTCGTAGAAATGCGACCGCTCTGTGACTAGATCATCCTCCAAAATGGTGTTGTTGTCATCGTCACCGTCGCTATCTTTGCCGGTTACTAATTTTTGATCATTGTACACGAATTCAAGTACAGGTTGTTTCTCAGGGGAACAAGTGATCGTTTTCGTACCATAGCATACATTTCCTTTGCCGTCACTGTACTGGGAACCTGGAACACTCTCGCCACCAGTGTCCGCTTTAATTTCGCCAATAGCACCCAATTGCTCTGCTTGAAAACATTCTTCGGCGTTGTTTCTGACCTCAGTCATATTGGAGGTTGGTCGTTCGATGATCTTGATACCGATGTAAGATTTCTTCTTTTTCTTCGGTAAAGACACTGTAGTGAGGTGCCCTTTGCCGACGACATGACGTCCAAACAAGGAAAAGAAAAGCTCACGGTGTTGCTCCAACAGACCCATTTTTATAAATCCTCGGAAACTTTGCCACAGACATTCTTTATCAACGGCATCAGTTGAAGAGCCTGGGGCTAAATTGCAATTGGCCCAATTTACAACTGTTTCGCTATTCACTTGGGCTAGACACTTCAAAAGAAACCCCTGGTATCCTACATTTTTCAATTTTTTTCTAACGACAGTCACACTGTCCATTTTTTTTACGGCTGTTCCAAAGTGAGAGAAAAATATATCCTTCTGGTCGTTTGGAATCATAGGAAAACTGTTACAGAATGCTTGCCAGATTTCATCTTTTTTGAAGTAAAGCTTATTACTCCCGTTGTCTTGTAAAGGAGACACGTTCTCTTTTACCCACTTTTCAACAAGCATCGCTGTCAATACCATCTGATTAACAATGAAACACGACACGTTACTTGAATAAAGTAATACCCATTGTATAGACTGCTGGCAGTCTGTTTTTCTCGGACATACCACCCTTGTCTCGCCTTCTTCTCTACACGGCCAACGCCATACCGTCCTTTCGAGTTCGCGATGACTAAGCGCTCGTCCTAGTGACCGTTAGAGAAAAAAACCGGCTGCCAGCAGACTACCCATTATACGCAGGTTAAAATTTTAAACATAGATGATGTTTAGAGACCTCCACGTAGGGGTCTTCACCACCATCGCCAGAGTCAGTTGTAAGAGTTGCGTATTGTGTTAAGCAATATTTGTGAAGAAAAAAAAACTTCCTGCTCTTAATGGTGTCTTATAACTGGTTTTCTACGGTTGCCCCGATACAGCTCTTGTACCCCGACAAAATTCGTATTGCTGCAGTATCAAATTTGTTCATTCAGTAAACAGCAAACAGCAATTCCATGTTTTTGGTTTCTATTACGAGGCACAAACCAATGTGTCTATCATTTCGATCACTCTTAGGAGAATCTGCATATGCTAAAACAAATTTCTCTGAAGATAGCAAAAATTAAATGCATACCTTGAGTATCCCTATTGCTGTTTCAAAAATACCCACCCACCACTCGCTTTTGAATACCTAAAAAAGAAATATTCACCAGTGTTAGGTTCATGACCGTGTTAGGCAATGGTGGACTTCAGAACAATGCTGTTGAAATCAGACACATCAATAAATACTTGATGTAAAACACAACTTCAACTAAATATCATTGTTCAATACTACAATGCAATCCGTCAAAAGCAAAACTGTACTATGAAAACTAAAAAAAAAATCGTGGCGGAGAGCATCGTGAAGTGCTTTGATGTGAAAAAAGAATTACATATGTAAATTGCCAACAACTTTTCTTCAAACACAACTGAGAAACGGACACAGGGCTAACAAACGGCAATTATTATTTCACACTGGCGATTTGTTTATCTCAAATTCTCCGACGATAGTATAAAAAACATTCAGTTTCAAGTCAGGATTTCGACTTCTAATTGATGAGCGAAACTGAATAATACAAAT
>NC_090886.1:12197543-12202543 GCF_036669925.1 Montipora capricornis | reverse complement strand
AACAAGCTATTTTTCCTATTTAGAAAAAGCGTTGCTGCGTTTCTGCGAATACAGTGTTTTTAGTAGCGGGACTTTCTTTCTCTCTGATCGTTAGATTTCTAATCACGCTACTCCAATATCGCTCTGTACTCTGATTGGCTAAGCGCTAATTCTGTTAAAATGCCAAGAAACGTCCATATCCGGTCTTAAAATTTTAGAACTCTTCTAATACCGCCTTCGTTAAAAAATTTGCTGATTGAACTTATAGAGCTAGTTGCAGCTCTTGGAGGAACAACTTTAGCTGTATTACTGTGCGAGAAATAGCGACAATTCCAATCCGATTGAACTTGGGGTGCTACCTAGATAAGGTAACATTCTGGCAAAACTTCCCTTTTTCCCTCCCAGAAAACCCCTATGATCTTTAGTTCAGCGAGAGAGCTGTAGATTGTTGCATTTCATTGGGCATTGCGGATTTTATCAGTTGGTTATTTAACCGCAGCAACGCTTTTTCTAAACAATGTCAGAATCTAGCTGTAGCCTCTAGACCGCTAGCAAAAATTACCTCTCTCATGGTCCCTTTGGAATGATCGCTACTACGGATCGCAGTCTTTCTCCCAATGCCGTTGCAACCTTTAAATTAAAGTATCCATGCAAATAACCGTAGGGCAGTTTCGGGCTAAGGGAAGCGGTTACACACAAAAACGTTCTTGGCCGTGGGCAAACGCTATTTACCCATTGGTAAAAGGGCTAGTGTAACCACAACTATTGGCAAAAATCCTTCTCAGGCTAAATTCAACTAGGCTGAACTGGCTATTACAGACGTGGGATTTACCGAGAACACCCGAAAGAAACAAAATATGCTTCAGAGATCGAGGTTTCTTTCGTCAGGCAAAACGAATGCTGCTCCAGCAGATTACATATCAAAGAAAAAAAAGGGCTTACTACTCGTATTTCCTGTTAAAGTGTATGTTCAGGCTTTACGAATGTTCATACTGTTATGAAAGCTCAGTTCTTTGGTTGAATTCCTTGACAGCGGGCACCCATGCTCTTGTTGACACAACATTACACAAGCTAAGCCACTGTCACCCAGGGTGTGGGATTAATTAAGTTGCTTTTTTACTGAAAAAAGCTAAAATTTTATAGGCTTGGTGTCTTTTAATTTTCTTCAGACTTAAAGATGAATGCCAAACGATTGATTTTCTGCTTCACTGTTATCTTGGTGATTTTTCTATTGGTGACGGAGACAACACAAGCACACGGAGGTAATTAAATATACGATAGTGTGGAAATGTTTTTGTTTACAGGTTTCCTACCTTTAGCATTAGGTGGTGTAAATATATCTGATTTATATTTTACTGTTGACACTAAATCTAGTGTCTGAGGGTCACATTTCCGTTGCATAATAAGGTTTGATGTTTTGACTTGTTTACAGGTGGGTGATGAAGATTGAAAAAATAACTAAACATTATGCTGGATTAGCGCATTCTCATAGCAAGTTTGGTTGTAAACTCATTTTTTCGCGATTTTCTGCTCCTACAACCTGGCTGCGGTTATGGGATGATTGCGCCATCTTTTCATAGATTTAGGAAAGAACTAAGAAAATATGTGCTAGCATTAGAAGCCTGAGAGTATCTTCGCACCTTCCTGATTAGTTGTGTTTTTTAATTTCATTAATTTATTCATTATCCTGTGCTAATATAATCTTCGTTTGCCGGTTGCGATGTACGTTTGCTAGCCGAGCTAAGATGATTCATTTAAATGTGTGATATCTAAAATATTTGAAACTTATGGATTTTTCGTTCACACACCTACATCTAGTGTCTAAGGGTCACATTTCTACAACCTGGCTGCGGTTATGGAATGATTTTTCATTCTCAATTTTTTTTCTTATTTCAGTTCTTACTAGTAATATCGTAAGCTAGTATCTGCAATTAAAGAAACTTGAATTTTAAAACTAGTCTGTCTTCGCCCTTTTTTGTCACCATAAGCATTCTTCAGCCTGTGTTATCGCGCTCTTACTTGATCTTTCTTCCACTGCTCGTCACCATAATTTCATTTCTTTATTCGGGCTCTATCTTGCTCTATCTCTCTCGTTGTTTGTCACTGATATTTCGCTCGTCTTCTCGTGCTCTCAGTCGCTTTCTGTTTCTTATTTCTTTGCACTCTCTTTCTCTTCTTTCTTTGTTGTAGCTTTTTGTTTGGTTTTCTTCCAAATTTTTGAAACACAGTGTCAAAGGCTGGCCATTCAACTTCCTAAAAGACACGGGTTCCAGCAGTGCACGAAGCCCGGTTAATAAAATTCCGCTAGTAAAACTTAAGGTTATTCAAGATGATATTTTGTCTCTAAAGCTCTCCAGATCTCACATTACGAATTGGTTACGTCTATGAGCTTTGTCGCAGTTTTCAGATTCCTCTTTTCTGTATGGTCTGTTTATCATCTGTTTGGTGTTCACCCCCTTCATAGACTCTTTAATCCTTCTCATAGTGTTCACAAAAGATGAGTCCTGTCTGAGACGAGATGTAAAGGAAGAAATCATAAAAGAGATAAGGAAACGACTGGACATTTTGTCCGCAAAATCAGAATGTTGCGAAGGTGGTAAGTAAAATGGCTGTTAATTGACATAAGAGTACTCCCGCTATCCTACCTTGTTAGAAGCTTACAGGCCCTGCCCCTGAGGCTTAATACCAGAAAAATAAGTAGGCCAAGGCACAATGCAGGCCATAAGTATTAATTTCCCCTACCCCGGGTTATACAGTGTTGAATTTGAATGGTTTCCGAACGCACGCAAGACAAGGCCATCGAAAGTGTCTGACATCTTAAAATATTCTTCAGGGAGAGTGGGGAAGTGGAGGGGAGGAATCAACAGCATTGAAACTTAAGATAGAGTTTTAAAAGAATAAATAGATGTTAGGTTCTGCACTTGTTTGACGAGTGTCCCAAGGGCTTATTATCTGTATTGTGGATGTAAGAGATAATTTTCTTAGGTCAGAACGGAAACCAACTAATTACCTGCAGGAAAGCCCCTGAACACTTAATTTTAGTTAACTGCAACACAGAAACGTGGCATGCAATCAGCCATCTCAGTTTCACCCATAAAAATGCATTATCCGCGAAATATCACGAAATGAAGAAAAACTAACGGGCCACTTTAGTTATCAGGCCGATGAATGAAAGTGAGGCTGCCGGTGATCTCGTGTTGATAATACAAACCTTTTTAGTTTGCAACTCTGGAATCGACAAGCTTGTCGAAAGTTAGATATTGCAATGTAAGACAAGTGCAGTTTTGTTACAGTGTAATGGCGATCAAAAAGGAGATACAGTCAAAATTATAGACGTGAGAAGGATGTGTTCCATCGAAATATGTGACACGCGACCTACTTATCGAGAAGCTTTTAAATATCTTAGCTCATATGACAGCTTTGTACTGCAACAACCAAAATATTTAATAAATTCTTATTCGCAAGTAGTTAACTGTACAGTAACACGATTTACGTGATAAAAGTAACGAGGTTAGTCAGTACAATGCAGGGCCACCGATAACCTCATTGTCATTCGTAGCCCAGGTAAATCAACAACAACAACTCTAAAATGGTGATTAAAAATGAAACTAGACGCTTTCCAACCAGGAGCCTCCCATTGTCCAGGATCTGATCAAAAATGCCAAAGGAAACATCAACTAAAAAAAAATTAATATTTTTTTTATTTATGTCAGCTTGCTGTCCACCACGCTGGGATAAACATGGCGACTCGTGTTATTACGTGGAAAAGACTGCAACCTCGAAATGGCAAGACGCTCGCAAAAAGTGTCAAAACATGGGAGCTGATCTCGCCATTATCACATCATCAGACGAAAACGGTTTTATTGCAAACCTGATGAAGAAATATAACATTGTCAAGGGAAATGGTGTATGGTTTGGTCTTCAACGATTGGCTGACTCCAAGTTTTACTGGGTAGACGGTACCCCATTAGAGGGTCATTTCCAAGCGTGGGGACAAGGGCAGCCAGACAACAGTGGCGGCGAAAACTGTGGTCACATGAGGGGACTCGCAGCTCAGCCTCCAGGTCAATGGAACGACTTGCCTTGTTCGTTGAGAGCAGGATATGCTCCTTACCCCGATCTGATTTGCGAGAAGTCCATATCGTACTTCTAGTAAGAGTAGTGCAGCTCAGTAAAACTGGTTTCAGTTATCAACGTTTACCGTTGTTGTAGTTGTTTTAGTTGATAAAAATAGAGTTGTAGTAGCTTGTTGAAAGCCAGTTCAATGAAACAAATGAGGTCATAATGTGATGTGTCTCAATAAACTGATGGGAAATATTGTACGTGTGAGTCATTCCATTTTAAATTTGGTTTGGTGGGTATAGAGAAAGATTCTTAAGGCTTCTTTCGTTCCATGTTATTTTCGAAAGAAAAAGAAGTCTACATTTACGAGACAGATCCAGTGATAATTTTAGTACAGTTCAAGTATTATTCTTCGAAGGTTAAGTTGCTTAATTTTCTTTACAAAGATGAGCTTCGTTTGATAATGCACCTTTGGCTTCACTTCATTTCACTTCAAAGTGATAATTAAGTTCGACTTGAATACAATTATCTTGAAAATTTAAGCAATGTCTCTTAGAGACATCTAAAATATTCAGGTGGCTCCAAAGGGATGCAAACCCATGGCCTCAGGGAAGGCGGTGCAACTCTACCAACGGAGCTAACATATAGATTTAGCCAAGCCTAAAAGCAGAGCTCCAGTCTCTAACCCCAGTTTTGGAGCTGAGGCTGAGCATTCTTATAGCGGAGCTCTGCGCGCGCCGAAGCGCGCGCGCGCGGAGCACCATTGTTAATAAAATATGGTAACCCATCGATGCGAGAAATCTTTGTTTTATAGCCATGACGTCATCAACCGTCCGTACATACGTACATAGGTACGTCTGTCCGTCCATCCTTACGTCCACCCCTCCATGTATGCCAATGTGACCAGTATCATGCTAGTTTACAGCATACATCTTTGATATTACACTTAAACTTAAAGC
>NC_090886.1:12162543-12190043 GCF_036669925.1 Montipora capricornis | reverse complement strand
ACAATTTTGAACATGACCGTATCGAAATAGCCCTTCGCTGATAAAATATGGTTACTTGACGGTAATTTGAACAGCGGATTATACCTCTTCCTTGAAATTTGTTTATTCTTCAAGTTGTTACCAGTCTCAGATGATCAGCCTATGGAAAGACATACGACAAGGGAAGCGGTCATAATGTCGCTTATTTCTTTCTGTTCCAGGCGCACAGGCAAAACCTTACGACGCAGAATTAACAAAGGGATTGCAAGGTATGCTCGCCTATTAGTGCGAATTTTTGTATAACTTACAGCTTTCCTTCGGCACGCAGTCGAGTTGTTGCGTTACGAGTGCTTTGCAATAACCTCCGAACTGCATCCATAACTCGGTAGATGCACAGCTAAAAGCATGAGCTTATTCTTGACTAGCATGTATCCAAAGGATCGCAATTGCTGCGGCAAATTTGGCAGTACTTACTGCATTACAGTGTTACTGATATGATACGGTCTCAGATGATCAGATTGTGTAAAGGCCGTCGACAAGGAAAGTGGTGATAATGTCGCTTTTTTTTTCTGTTCTAGTCGCCCGCTGGGTCCACCCCTACATCCGCCCTTGTTTATTAGCATTTAAAGAAGGATATTTCAATGACTTTTTCGAATCTCCTAGTCTCATGGCCACTGTTGCTTCAAAATGGCCAACTCCTCTGTTGAGATCCCTACGCAAGAAGCAACAAGCTACACCTAAACTGTAAAGGGATCTTCTTTTCCTCAAAAGTCGAATAACATCTCACTTCTTTTAGAATGGTCAATTAGTATAAAAAGTGACGAAAGTCGGAGAAAACGCAAGAGAATGGGGCCGACATTACTCACAACTGTACAGACGCCTGATGTCGTTCCAGGGTGCAGGGATGGCGCAGAGGTGAGAGCACTCGCCTCCCACCAATGTGGCCCGGGTTCGATTCCCAGACTCGGCGTCATATGTGGGTTGAGTTTGTTGGTTCTCTACTCTGCACCGAGAGGTTTTCTCCGGGTACTCCGGTTCCCCTCTCCTCAAAAACCAACATTTGACTTGATTTACTTTCATTGTTAATTTCAGTTTACAGTGTCCCCAATTAGCGCTCCAGCGCTAGAACGACTAGACACTTAAATAAAGTTCCTTTCCTTTTCCTTTTTTTCATCTTCCCGGCCCCTGGCTAGTTCCGCTGGTCTCTGACCGGTCGGTCCCGCATAATGAAACTGAGCACCCAATGTTTCTTTCCACCATGGGAACCCGAGATGCTGCATGATTGGTCAATCTAAATAGAAGAAGTTCAAGTTCAAGTTCATTTATTCACGCTTATTCAACTACAATACAACAACAAAAAGAGTAAAAAAGAAATAAAAACAGAGCTAGCTATACATTGAATTAAACATAACAAAGAAGAAAGTGTGTAGCAGCCAAAGGAGCCAAGCTTTCGAGTTGGCTGCTACCACAGAGCAGTTACAAGTGGGTGGAGGTTATGTAGTGCTTATAGAAACTAGTTATAAAGGTCTGGCTAAGTTAATCACATGTCTAACTATCAAGTAGAGAGAGTTTGAATTCTTTTTTAAAACTGTCAAAGGGGAGACACTTAATTTTTATAGGTATTGCTTCCCAGGTCTGTGATGCCACTACGCTAAACCTTGCCAGGCCATAATTAGTTTTAGAAAATGGTCTGTACAGGTTTTGATTAGTGGCATACCTGGTCTTATAATTATGGACAGCCGAAGCTGGTTGAACTAAATCATAGAGAGCAAGAGGTATATCCTTTTTTCGATCCTGTATTTTATGCACAAGAGCGCCAATTTTTAATTTTAAAATATTCTCTAACTTTAAAATTTCTAATAGTCTACAGTACGGTGTGGGACTTTCTCTTTTGTTTGCAAAAAGATGCCACGAATACAGTTATTTTGATTTATTTTGATTTTATGTAACTTAGTTTGGTATGCGGTACCCCAGCTCATTATTCCATACGTCAAATACGGATATATGAGAGTATAATACAGTTGTTTAAGTGTACTGATAGGCATGTAATGCCTAAGCTTAAATAAAATTCCAATGTTTTTTGTTATTTTGTTGTTAATGTGCTGGAGCTGAGCTCCAGAAGTAAACATTCTGAAGAAGTAAACATTCTGAAAATGTCACGCACCATCCACCAACAAGTGCAGGAAATCTGTCACTGTTTTAAATAACTTTCCCATTCCATTTCGAGGTTTTGCTTTCAAGCCGTAAGGCAGTTTTTGTAAACTCCGGTCTTTTAAAGGACTCCTTCATGGAGTTAATTTTCGCGTAAAAACACAGCGTTTGGCTACAAGCCGAATGTGCCAAGTTTTCAGCATTTATAGCATTGCTTTTGACCCGGATATTGGAAAGATCGTGTCATTGGACCATTCTCACTCACGTGACCAGCGGCCATATCGATCTTCGTTTTTAAATTAGTTATCTCCACTCGTACAGTTTTTATATTACAAGTTGGTAAACTAAAATAAATGTACAGAGAAAAAGCAGAGAAAGGGCAAAATATAGGAAACTAATTAGATGCCCTTTTTTACTTAATAAATGGTAGTCTACGAGAGTATAGATAAATATTACGCAAAAACCACGTACAAACACAAATAAAAATGACAAAGATAAGCAGGATTATAGGAATATACAAAAATATCTAACAAAGGAGTTATTATGTTTTCAGTACTGAGCAAGGTAATGATGATAAAATGCCAATGAAAAGAACGCTTAGTAGTCTTACTTCTGATTGAAAACGGGGTGCTATTCCAAACGTATCGTCCAATTACAGATGGGATAGGCTCTAGTATCGAACCCTGAAGTACAACTGACTTAATCAATAAAAGACCAGAACAAACACCATTGACATAAACCTTTTGCTTTCTTTTTTGAAGGTAGGATCTAAACCATTAATTTTCAACTCCATCAATTCCATAGTGCTTGAGCTTTGATAACAAAATCGAATGATTAACAGTATCAAAGGCCTTACTAAGGTCTAGAAATAAAGTTAGGGCATAATTATTTTGATCAAGGGCAATAATAATACACTTTTTAAATATGTTACTAAGATCAGAAAGAACCGAAATAGGTCTGTAATTGTTACAGGATGCACGAGATCCTTGCTTAAGGAATAACGTTTGCAATCTTCAAGCTCTCAGGGAAAGTACCTTGTTTAGAAGACAAGTTTTCGATGAATGTCAAAGGTTGATAAATTTCTTTTGCAGCCAAAGAGAGTAACAATGAACGAATTTTATCAACGCCAGGTGATTTCGTTGTATCAAGTTCTCCTAATAAAAGAATACCTCAATTTCTGAAACCGTGAGTGTAAAACTTGAAAATCGATGCCTTGGGCGTCAAATAAGACTTAAATTGATTGCCTTTCTTAGGGAGTTTTGATCCCAAATTGCCAGGTATATCACAGAAATACTTATTAATAACATTGGATATAGTGGATGGTTGCTAGTAATTTTTACCATTGACTTCTAAATTAGATATGTTTGACGAAGGCCTCTTTTATTAATAATTAACAATTATTAGATTAGGTTGAGCATGATAGCGATAATTAGCAAGGCCCAAGTTTGTGTTATCTGCCGAAGCTGAAGGCTGAGGCGAATAACACAAACTGAGGCCATGATAATTATCGCTATCATGCGAAAACTGAATCCAATAATTGTTTTGAGCTGAGCTCCGCCATGACAAAACTGATCAAACTACTGGTTAGTGTGTTAGGTGACGTCACTTCTGCATGCATAAAACTATTGTCTTTAGGTATGACGTCAATTCTATTTCAGCATATATTAAATCTATTGTCTGTAGGTATGACGTAAGAAAAACAAAGCAAGCAAGAATTAGCTGCGTGCCTATAGCCAATCAAAATCGAGCTGGTGAAACCAATGTATAATAATAAGATTAATATTATCCCACATTTGTTTAGAATTGGTTGAACGGACTAATACTTCCTTATAGTACGATGCACGATAAAGCTTCTTTATGGCGGCAATCAGTTATTGCGATAAACTTTGTATTTATTAAGAAATAATATGTCTTTAGTCATAAGCCTTTGTTTATAAAGTTTATCACGCACCTTGATTGATTTGTTTAGACCAGAGCTTATCCAAGGTTTATCAGACATTCTGTTAATTTTAACTATTTTAAGTGGGGCTTAAATATCGATCTACTGAAGCAATAGGAAATATTTGCAAAAAAATGAACTTCAATTCCCCGAAGATTGTTTAGGTTCACCAAAATGGCTGCCATGACATCATGTGAAAACGATCTTGTTCTCAGTCCGCATTTTGTACTGACCGTTCTTTTAACGATGTGTCTGAGCGAGGTTGTTGCATTCACACACAATATTTTATTCTAAACATTACAAGTACTGTAACAAAAAGCGCTATAAGTTTAGAAAAAGGAAACCCAGAGGTTAACCCAATATGTCAAGGATCTCCTAAATGATTAGGAATCAACAGAAATATATAAATATAGCTATCAAATTAAACAATTATATAAAAGCCAATTTATAAAAATAAAAATAAGAATAAAATAGATAAAATAAATCACCGAAAACATCAATAAAAAATTAAAGAATGTCCATTCAATAAATATTCATGTGATTTTTTAATCTTAGTTTAAACTTGTTAATATTTGGACTATCATTGCAATTTATTACATTACATGGAAGATCGTTCCAAAGCTTGATTACCTTAACAAAGAAGGAATATTTATAACAGTTTAATTTTGTGAGTTTAATTTGTATCTTATATTGATGGTTGGATCTCGTCTTAGTGCTTCTGCACAGTTCAAAATAATCTCTGAAATTTAGACCAATTTAGACACACTAAATGGGCTACTTTCTCGTCTCACTCATCAAAGCCTGCACAAGGAGGAGCTGTTGTCTCTGTCGTTCTGGTGTTTAATCAGCCTTGTTCTGATGGCTTGGTCTTGTGCTGTCATAATAACGCCCTCCGTTTTTTTCCTCAAATCTCCTTTTCTCAACCAATTCCAAATTTGTTGGTCAGTCATTCTAGAAGAATACGCTACGCAGGTTTTTGTTTCCCAAGTTTTGTTTTCCGCTTTCCAGTATGCTTTCCTCTGTTTTTCCAATATCATCAATGGCTTCCTTCTTAACCGGCTTTCATAATTTTGTCTCTGCTTTCTGTTACATAGGCATACAAGCAATCCAATAACTCATTTGTAAACATGCGATCACCTCATGTATTTGAGTTCCATTTTTTAACAGCGATACTAACGTAAATTTTAGCAATTCGAAAACTTGAATTGGTTTTCCTTTGTGAACTGCTCCCATCAACCAATTTTGCGTCTTTAACTGTAATTCAGTGTCTTCCTCAATTAGATCACGGAGCTTTGCTAGCGATGTTATAAATATGAGTATTCAGTTTATCAGTATATATAGTATGTCAGGTTTTATAGAAGTTGCGCATAAGGGAAGATGTGGTATAATATCATCATGAGATTCCATAATGTTAATTCACCCCAAACAATTCATACACCGAGATGCGTGAATTTTTTCCTGCCACTACCACCTAGACTTTTTTATTTCTTATCCATTTCAAATATCCAACCAATCTCCCCTTACTCTATCATACACAAATTTTTAATAAGCTTTTGCGGGCTGTTTGGTATTCCGAAATAAGGCGAGCTGAAGTATTTTTCATTTCTCCGATCTATTTCCGCTTTCCTTCTTCTATACAGACAAACGTCGCGGATTCGCATGTTACGACCGCTTAGGCACAGAAAGATGCTTACGTAGGGCTGGAGGAAGAATCGGAACAGGATGCGAAGACTACGTTACGATTGATGAATGCCCAGTGACCTGCGATGCTTGCCGGGGTAAGTTTACTCACCGTTACTACGAAACACGGACACCGAGGGGACGGAACAAACTGTTCTACTAGAGAAGCGTCCGTACTATCAAGGTCGTGATGAAAATGTTACTTTAAAGGCCCGGCCAAACGGATCCAACATCATCCAACATTGTTGAATCCAACATTGTTGGATGATGTTGCACAGTGTTCAACGAGGTGGCCTAAACGAACGCAACATGTTGGATTCTACGCTTGGAATCAAGCGGTCTGGGTATTAAAAAGAGTTGACAGGCCTACACGACTCTCTTGTACGTGGTCTGGTTTCTGTTGCCTTTGTCATAACTTATTTTGCTCTCTTGAGTACATATTTGAATGGATGCCTCTTTTAGACGGCTCCTGTAGTATTCATTTAGCAATGGTTTTTGCCTTAAGAGGCTTTACATTTGAATCTCTATACTGCTGTGTGATACGTTTTCTTCCAAGAAAATAGTTGGTCTCGAAAGTAATGTTTTTAGTTTCTTGGTGTTGATTTTCTCAGCAGTAGTTTCTTCTAGCAGTTCGATAAGTCTATCGACCTCCGCGTCACACCATCTTCTCGATTTTCCCGATCTCCCGTTTTCAACAGTTGCTTGTCTTTTCCTTTTTCTATTTGCCGAGAGATCGCTAGTGCGATCTTCGCCGAGTGAATGGAAACTTTCCTCATTCGCCATACCGTATTTTTACAACCACGCGGCAATGCCGAAGCAACTATAAACAGTCAATAATTGCCATGGATACAGATGCCCGCAAGTCAGCTTAGTGGGCATGCGCGTGTTCAACAATGTTGAACACGGTGGCCAAACGAATGCAACATTTTTGTTCACACCTGAGAACCAAAGAAATGTTGGATGATGTTGAAGACGATGTTTGATGGAAATCAAACTTCGTTCAACATCATCCAACATCATGCAACATCGTGCAACATGTTGGATTCAACAATGTTGGATGATGTTGCATCAACATGTTGGATCCGTTTGGCCGGGCCTTAAAGGCAACACACACTTTCGGTACAAAAAGTTCCTTAAACCAAAACTGCCCTGCACTTGTCTCTGAGCTGCACTGATCTAAATTGTGCAGAACAGACATCACTAAAAGACGTCCGGCTATTTATATAGTACGCTAAGAATTACCCCCCTCCCACTTTCACCATACAAATAATTTATGGTCCCAGTACAGGTTATACAAAAACAGTTTTGGTCAGCCAAGAAACACTTAGTTGAAAAAGGAAAACATTCTCGGATTTCGTGGCGTTGCAAAGTTCAAAAACCGTGTAACAGTTATTGTGTTGTCATGATATAGAGCGTTAAGACTTCATCAACAAGGAGACTGAGATGCTGAAGCAAAAAATCGGGGCAAACTGATTATTTTCTTTCCAGCTTGTGGAGATATCTATGGAGGCTGCAGTGATTGGGCTAAGAAAGGAGACTGCAAGTCGAATGCCATCTTCATGTTTCGATGGTGTCGCAAAAGCTTGGAACTGGTGTTCGTAGTGAAATAGGTGAGTTTGTTGGCCGCATGCATGTAAGTAATGATATGTATGTGCGGTTATTTTTTCCACACTTAGAATTGTTTTCAAAAGTGGCCAAAAAGGTGGCATGCACAGCACGGTGAAGCTAAGAAAACGAAATCAAGACCACGATCGGGAAACATGTAAAGTACATGCAACAGGTCATCTCAAGATTTTACAGTAATCGCAAAACTTGAAACGCCAAACATACAAGGAATGAGCTAGGAATGGCAGGAATAAAGAGAGAAAATAAGTTTTGATTTCCAGAAAAAAAGTGCCATTAATGTATACAAAAGAAGACATCGCAAATGTCGAGATGTTGTTACAGGATCACAGATAACCATACAGTTATGACATTATATCGAACATCAGAAACGAAGTAACTTACAGGAAACACTTTCTTTGCTTCCATTTTCGAGAGAATTTTACTGCGTTCGACAGAAAGCAACATAATCTCGAGTTTCTGGTGGCACAAAGACCTTTCCTTGCCATCTTGCGTCATAAGGTTAAAAGTAAGAGGACCCTGGGATCAAAGTTGACTCGTGAAGCATATATGAGGTCACTACAAAACGGACTACAAACTCACTTGAGTGTTGTAAAACCAAAACCAAAGTAATGACAGGGCTAATCACGTGCTGACGCAAATAAACCCTTCAGCCAACCACAAATCGAAATAATTCACGTTTTGGTTTTAATAGCCAATCAGAACGCAAAGCAAGTAAGCGCAACCGGCGCCAAGGGTGGTAAAACGTGGGCATGCAATTGAGGTGGTAATTGGTCCTGGTTTTAACACAGATTGCCTCGTGCAAGTTTTTTGATCCAATCATCAAGCAGACAGAAACCAAAACCAAAGCAATCGCGTGATTACTTACGACACTCATGTTAACACTGCTCTGATAGGACGGATAACGAAACTTTTATGGGTGTTCAACGGAAAAGGGCGATAGATCGATCGTATAACAAGTTAAAGATGACAGGCAAATTAATATTCCAGGAAGACCGCACGATTTAAAAGTCGATCAAATTTCTCGCTGTTGAGTTCTACGTTCTCGGTACGCTGACTGGGGAGCCCGGAGTTCCCCTTTCTGTGTGTTTGTGTGCCGTTGCCGTCGTTTTAATCAGCTTAGTTCTGTTTCTCGGTGTTTATGTTGTTGTGTTTTTACAACAGTGTTTACAAAAAGACTTAGATGTACGCATCTTCGCTAGCTTGCCACTGGCTCATCGCCATGTAAATCGTACCAGATGACGGATAAGGAATAAAACTAGAGCTAACGATACCTTAGGAATGCTCAGACATTTTCAAACCACAAATGGTCGCAACCTGGACATTCTCAAGCGCCGCCATACAGAATCGAAGTGAAGAGTTGGATTAAGGAAGGGATATATGTAGGAGCAGAAGCTCGTGACGTTGAAGTGTTTAATTCTGGTGCAGAACTGGGGTCTTTTGAGTTAAAAGATTTCCTTATTTGGATGTAACGTAGCTCTTTGTCCATATTTGGGCATAAAATTGGTGTCCGAAAATCTCCAGCTTTGTTCCAAGGATGTTCTAATAACATTTGATTCGATTTGATTTCATTTGATTTTCTCCACTCAAAAGCATTACATATACATATTCAAAATAAGAACCACAACAAAGAAAAAATTAGATGCATTTTTTACATTAAATGAAAATTTTAAGTCAGTCAGAGCACAGATACAAACACGCGATACATACCCATATAATACATAATTATGCACCAAATTGTAACAAAGTACAAATAAAGAAAAGCAGATACGTTAAATAAATAACAATAGCAGACAAGCGGAAATATTTTCAGTACTGAGCAACATAATGGGGATGCAGTGCTTGTTTTAATAAACGCTTGGTTGACTCATTCCTGATTGTTAGGGGAATGGCTATCAGTCACTGTTGGGCAAAACTTCCCAACATCGATATTTTATTGTAAATGGGACAAGATTTAAGGACGTTCGCGCCCAAAATGTTCCCACGTACAGATTTTTTTTAAACTTGCCACGCAGAAAGGTAATGATCTACTTTTGCCAAAAAAGCAAAAAAAAAAATGGGGGGTCACCGTGCTCGTTTTCGAGATCATGAGGTGCGCTTTTAGAAGATTGCGTTATTTTAAGACGATCTTAGCTTACAACTGTCAGCAATCAAAAAGCTACCTTAGTGAAATTTAGATCGGGTAAACGTACTCAATCAGGTAAACGTACTCAATTCAACATAACTAATATAACTAAATTAACCTTTGCAGCTGATGTCTTTTTCTCAGGTGAAATAGACCTTGAAAAACGATACATATTAGTCTAAGAAAGAAAATTTCGGTCGCACGAAAACATAAAAGGAGAAATATTTGTAACTTCTCACGCACATATTTTTTTTGTTTTTTTGTTAAAATGGACAAAATCAGAAAAGGAAGTGATCGACGGAAAGAAAAATAGGGGTCCTTGAGCATTCAAGAGAGTAAAATCGCTGCGAAGTTCTCAAAGCGATGGTATATTCGCACTGTCACGTCATTGCGTGACATTTCCGAGAAGCCCTGGGTCCACAGCTATCCCATGATACCACGCGTGCATGACGTGTGCGTGACGTAAAGTAGCTGCTATTTCCAAAACAGCTACCCCATGATACCACAGCTATCCCATGATACCACTCGCTTCCACGTTCCATTCTTGTGGAAGATGTTTGCGCCTTTAGCATCGTGTTTACCTTCGTCGTGCATGACGTGTGCGTGACGTAAAGTAGCTGCTATTTCCAAAACGATGACAGAATATTAAATTATGAAAAAAATATCTACGGAATTCGGATAAATCGTTCAAAAATCTTTATTTGCAGCGGTTATTTGAACATAAAAGATGGAACTCTTGACGAGAAATAATATTTTTGCTGATATTTGAAAGAAAAAAAAAATTCGCAGGAATCAGATCAGGACGCGGTGAAAATGAGTTAACAAATTTGCATAAGTGCGTTGAAATGTGATCCGCTAGGAGACTGGAATTTTATTTCTCTGACAAATGATTTTGTCATTGTAGTGTAAAATGAAGTTTATTTAGTAAGGCAACAATATTTCTTTAACATCCTGGTTAATCCAATTTATTGCTAACCACTTACTAGTGCGAAGATTGTTTACATAACTCACGCTTTTTGCGAATTTTGAGTGTCACTCACATATATCATTTGCGTGACAAATATCCCTTTACTCTACCAAAAAAACATTCAGATAGTAACAAACTTCATATTTATTAACCATTTCTTCTGCTATTGTGCTTGTCAGCATTGTGATTTGCGATAATTCGCAAGTCTTTTTTTTGTATCTCATAGATGTTCGGCTCATCCTCGGGGTAAAAACCTGTGAAACTCGCAGATGACGTAACACAAAGGAAAACAAAAGAGGCAAAAAAAAACATCAAACAATAACGTAACCCTTCCACGAGCTAACAACACAAAGAAAAATTTTCACAGGTTTTTACACCGAGGTAAACCCAGGTGTTCAGATTCTCAATTACATGGCCGCTCAACCTCGCGATTGTGTAAATAGTTCACCCTGAAGTCACAATAGATACGTTTCTCAGGAACCCAACAAAGAAGGCTTCCTGACCCGACACATGAAATGTAAATATTCAGTTAAATATTACAACAAAATTAAAAAAACCAAAGACGGAAGTTTCTTGGCTAAAAAGTACGTTGTTTTACTCTGAAAACAACGAACGATTAATATTCTTTCCCGTAGTTCATTCAGTTGACACAAGGTGATCACGTGCACCTTTACTCAAGAGTGTGTTTGTTATCTTTAAACTGAATTTATTACCAAAGCTTAAAAAACTAAAAGACCTCAAAATGGGAAAGGATATTACAAAATAATTAAAGGTGTGAACGTGTGAGCCAAAGGGCCTCTGCTGGCGCGACATGTGGGTGACCCTCAAATGGTCTCAATGACCCCCCACTTGAAAATATTAACTGGAACCCTGCAGTTCAAGACCACGAATGTAACGCGAATGGCGTTTAGTGGATCTTTAAACAATCGACACAAGGATACAAGGTGAAGTAAATTAAAGCAAGTTTATTTTATTTATTTTCACCGCAGTTTTCTGCAATACATGTTTCCCATATTCTACAAATCGTTACGTTGAGCGAGCATTCACATTGTGTTCGGGTCGCCTGTGTAAGTCCCAAGAGAAAATGAAAACAATGCTTACGCAAATTTTTTTGAGGGACAAACAGAGTATTATGGTATTTTTGATACTGGCTAATAGCCCCTATTCACGATAGCCGCCATGTTGGTTTTCAAATTGTCATGCAAATTAGCCATGTGTTATGCTGGGGGCCAAACACTGGAAGAAAGGCAAATTGCGGAAAATCGGCTCGTCGAAATATTGAATTAACATTGCTAAAAGTGCATTTTAGAATTTAGAATTAAGTACCTTTTATAATAATTTTATATCTTTAGATTGCCTACGACATTTTGACTTTCTACTTTGTTATCTGCTCATTTTTCACTAAAAAAACATCGAAGTAACTTGTGTAAGCATTCTATTTTACTACTTAGGTGATAAACATTTGATGAACGTGAAACAAATCATCTGTGTGGCTAAGATGTTCGTGATAATCTCTCGAACTTGTGTTGTTTGCCCCCTCAGAAATGTGTAGTTAATTTGCATGATAAAGGCAAATCCAATATGGCGGCTATCGTGAATAAGGTCTATTGCCGAACAGGTTGACTTCGGTTTCAAATTTGTTGTCACTCTAAAAGTAAGCTGCATTATGAACAAATTGATGCCATATATCTTGAGAAACAGTTGTAAATTATAAAAAGTCTATCATTCTGGTAAACATCAGGATCAAATGGAAAATCTTGGACAAAGTCTTCATAACTGCAACCTAGTATATCATCAAATCCCACTAAAAATATGTTTCATTGTCATCATTTTTCAATGTCCCTACATCTGTCAAATTGCTTTCATCAAAATGTCATCAAAAACCTCGTACGGTAAAAGTCATCCCGTGTTATTAGAAGTACCATCCACTAAAAACGAAGAAATACATGCAAGTAGTGAGGTTTACGAACTCAAAGCTGTGCAGTTATTTAATACAACGTAAATGAATTTGTGAGCAATGGCAGTGAAGTGGTAAATTAAAAACTAGAAATGATCCATTTGGCACTTGGAAACCCGAGTGAATAAAAGCCAGTATTGCCTCTAGTTTGGTTTCTAAAGTGATAAAAATGTTTGTATTTATTTTCATCTGGTGACGATATCAAGCTAAACTACCGTGTAATATGCGGTAATGTAAAATTGATATTTTAAAAAAGTCAGTGGTTCAAAATTATGGTACCAGTTTCTATTTCTTGAAAAAGCGCAGTACGTTTCCTTAATTTAAATTGCACCCCAACACCCCTCCAAGGCCGTCTAATCTGAAGCACACGGGATTGCATTTTTGTGAGTACATTCCCAATTTTCCTTTTTTCCTTCCAGGTTAAAAATCTCTTAGCTATTCGTGATTCCAAGGCCAGCCAGCATGCATCGTGATGCTTTAGAAGGTGTTAATGCAATATCCAGGCAGGAAGTTGAGGGAATTCTCTCGTGAAATTTTTGATTGTGCATACAGTTGGTTTATTTTATCAAGAGGGATCTATCGATTATCTCAAGATCTTGGGGTTTATTCTAACTTAAAGTTGAGGACAAAACAAATTGCGCTGTTGAATAGTTTGTTCCGTACGCGAAAATAAGTTTTCGAATGTACAAACAACTAAAAAAATCTTTTGTTTTGACTAACAACTTAACTTGTCCTTTGTTCTTCAAACAAGCTAACTCGTTACGTCCTCCCGCAATTAACTTTTAATTTCGGTATCTTCCAAAAAGAGTCAGTCTTCGCGGACATCGTGTTCATTACCTCGAAAATTGTTTGAATTCCGAACACTAACTCTTAGCAGGTAAAGTCAGAGTAACTGTTCATATGTACCTCGAATATAGAATGTTCATCTTTTGTTTTAGCACCTGGCTTTCGCCACGGTGTAATCTAAGACAAAGGAAGCCGTGTAAACGAAGAGAACCGTTGTACATATGGGAAACAGAGTAGACTTGGAAAATTAATAACCTCATGGTCATATCGGAAGCAACATCGGGAGTACATCAGGATTTACAGTTATCAACTATAAAGGAAGAATAAATCCCTAATGCTGAAGATCGTGTTTTACTTTCTTCAATGACGAATCCAGTTAGCCTGATCCTTGGTACAGAAGTTGTGACGTGCTTCGTTCTCGCATGACTGGGCTGCTTGTTCAAGAGCTAATTCCCCCCGACTGTTATCGAAGCATACGGAAAAAAACAACAAGTTTGAACTTTTGAGAAACAATTGAAATTAAATTGAAAAGAAAAAACAAAATATAGATGAATAAGTTATTCGTTAATAAAGATTTTTTCAGGTTGAAAGATTGAGCGGGTACCAGTTTTACCACTTTGAAAACCGCAGTACCGACGTATGTTCTGGATTCAACGCCTCCAGCGTTTATTTTAACGTTTTCCCAGTGAACCCGGGACAAACATCTTCGACAAAGTCTTCATGACTGCAACCTAGTATATCATCAAATCCACTAAAAATGTTTAAGTGAAGTGGAAAATTGCAAATTTAGAAAGATCAATTTGGCACTTGGAAACCTTAGTGAACAAAAGCCATTATTGCCTCTAGTTTGGTTTCTAACGTGATAAAAATGTTTGTATTTATGACGATATCAAGGTAGAGTACCGTGTAATATGCGGTAATGTAAAATTGATATTTTAAAAGGGTCAGTGCTTCGAAATTATGGTACCAGTTTCTATTTCTTCAAAAAGCGCAATAAGTTTCCTTAATTTAAATTGCACTCCATCACCCCTCCAAGGCCGTCTAATCTGAAGCACACGGGATTGCATTTTTGTGAGTACATTCCCAATTTTTCTGTTTTCCTTCCAGGTTAAAAATCTCTTTGCTATTCGTGATTCCAAGGCCAGCCGGCATGCATGTACACTTTAAAAGGTGTTAATACAATATCCAGGCAGGAAATTGAGGGAATTCTCTCGTGAAAATTTTAATTGTGCATACAGTTGGTTTTTTTTTTATCAAGAAGGGATCTATCTCATGATCTATCTCATGATATTGGAGTTTATTCTAACTTAAAGTGAAGGACAAAACATTTTCAATTGCGCTGTTGATTAGTTTGTTCCGTACGCGAAAATAAGTTTTCGAATGTACAAACAACTAAGCAAATCTTTTGTTTTGACTAACAACTTAACTTGTCCTTTGTTCTTCAAACAAGCTAACTCGTTGCGTCCTCCCGCAATTAACTTTTAATTTCGGTATCTTCCAAAAAGAGTCAGTCTTCGCGGACATCGTGTTCATTACCTCGAAAATTGTTTGAATTCCGAACACTAACTCTTAGCAGGTAAAGTCAGAGTAACTGTTCATATGTACCTCGAATATAGAATGTTGATCTTTTGTTTTAGCACCTGGCTTTCGCCACGGTGTAATCTTAGACAAAGGAAGCCGTGTAAACGAAGCCGAGAACCGTTGTACATATGGGAAACCACCCTGCGAGTAGAGCCTCCTTTTGTCTTTTTCTTTACTGAGGAGGAGAAAAGTAGGCTCTGCCCGAATCGCGTCAACTCTTTGAAGCCGCCGCAGCCCGAACGTCTGGACTAGTCAATTTTGTTTTCTCTCGTCAAACCGGTTTTTCCAGTGCGAGCGTCCGTTTAGTGACAAAACCGATGGTTATAATTGAGCCCGCTGTACCATGAAAAACCAAGATGGCCGCGAGATCTGGCATATTAGGCTTGGGTTCGAGACTATATCATGGCAACATGCAGCGCATATTCAATAAAGATCTTACTCGATTCATGCAGAGCCTTTCTCGAGAACGCCAAAATCGAGCAAGCAAGAGAAAGGCTCTGCTAGCAGGGTGATGGGAAACAGAGTTGACCTTGGAAAATTAATAACCTCTTGGTCATATCTGAAGCAACATCAGGAGTACATCAGGATTTACAGTTATCAACTATAAAGGAAGAATAAATCCCTGCTGCTGAAGATCGTGTTTTACTTTTTTCAATGACGAATCCAGTTAGCCTGATCCTTGGCACAGAAGTTGTGACGTGCTTAGTTCTCGCATGACTGGGCTGCTTGCTCAAGAGCTAATTACCCCCGACTGTTATCGAAGCATTCGGAAGAAACAACAAGTTTGAACTTTTGAGAAACAAATGAAATTAAATTGAAAAGAAGAAACAAAATATAGATGAATAAGTTATTAGTTAATAAAGATTTTTTCAGGTTGAAAGATTGAGCGGGTACCAGTTTTACCACTTTGAAAACCGCAGTACCGTCGTATTTTCTGGATTCAACGCCTCCAGCGTTTATTTAAACGTTTTCCCAGTGAACCCGGGCCGGGTTTATTAACGAACTGCAATTTTCTGTCATTTGTTCGTGTTGGTTTATTAATTACCCAACCTTCAAGACCCAGGGGTAGTTTTCACCGTGTATGTGATCGGTCAAGGAAAAAATGCCAAGGAGTTTCGAAAACCATTGGTTCCCAGTGGCCTTTCGCCATGTAGGGAAATTTACTCGCTTGAGTTCCCCTGGAAAGTGTAAACTCACCGAGGCAAATTAAACTATTTTTATCAAGGGAAAATTATAGTAGGCAGATCACGTTTACCCAGGTTGCTGTGACCAAAAAGTCAAAAAGCCATGGGACAGTTCCAGTGCCTTAGGGCTCTGTGCATATTCCCAAGGGATAGTCCAATCAAAGGACTTTTTCAGTTGGTTTTCTGTATTCAAGCAGATATATGTCACCGTGAATAACATTTTAGCGTGTGTAGAATTGCAAACACTTCATTATGCATGAGTTCGGCGGGACTTAAAAGTGATGTCGTTAGATGGGAACGACATGTTTTTCTGGCTGCGTAAACTTTGCTTCGTTATGAACAGAAAGCAGAGGTGAAGACAATTTAAGAAACGTAGAATAATTTTGACTTCCTGGCTGCTTAAACTAATTACCCTGAAGACTGAATAAATCGACTAGAGAGTAGAGGGCTTTCAAGGAAAGCGTACAAAGGCTTCAAGTTTCTCCTTCATGAGAGGGTCCATTTTTTTTACCGTACTATTGCTGTGATTCTTGTCCAAAATTTGGACACTTTTCATATTGCGAATCAATGGCAAGTTAAGCCTGTCCGCCGCAAATTTCTACACACTTCTTCCTTTTACTGTCATTAATTAGCTTATCCTTCGTGACCAAGAAGTGTGCAGTATCTCAGAATCAAGTCCCATATAATGTTATCTCAAGTGCTCTTTATACGAACTCAACAGTGTTTTCTCTTCCTGAAATCTCTCCTCTTAACCCAAAAATATTCAAGTTTTAAAATTATTATAACTAGTGCGCTCGGGGACATTGTGTTGTGTTCTTGGGCAAGGCACTTTACTCTCACGGTGCCTCTCTCCACCCAGGTGTATAAATGGGTAACAGCGAAAATGCCGGGGGTAACCCTGCAATGGACTGACATGAACGACTAAATATTTCCATAATTTTCTTTTAAAATGGATATTGGAATAATGTTATAATTAGATAGATTTCCTATTTTCTGACTTCCAAAAAGACGAAACTAGAAATCCAGAGAAACGGGCAGGGAGTTCCGTTGTCTCGTTTACGGATGCAAATCACGGATTTTGTCTTGTCAACTGCCATTCATCGGTCGTCTTTAAACACGTATCTTTTTCGGGTCAAATAAAGCTGGATCCACTCTTGAAACTTGATGAAACACCCAGATTGTTCTCCTTTTGGGGTTCAGTAAGCCGCGAAATACTGAACCAATTCGTTTTGCAAGCAGCCATTTTCAGAAGATTTCTGAAGACTGTAGAAAACTATCCGAATCTTAGCAGATAATATCATTCTCCATACCTGACAAAAAATACGACTTTTCGCATTGGGATAAATTGACATTTCACTATAATGAGAAACATAATCGAGATTCACCCGACTACATGTGTTGGTAAAACACTTGCACACGGCTTACACTGACTAACTCGTTCCGGTTACACTGAGATTGAAATTCTTCCGTCGGCAAAGTTGGTTGCGAATATGAATCTGACGGAGACCGCGTCAACTTCGTTCACAAAACGTCAACATGATGTTTCCTTTTAAAATATTCTAAACAAAATACATCAGAGCTTTCGTGGTGTTAGCCTGTCTTTGTCCGCCTCCTCCTACTCAGGGATGAACACAGGTTGAAGGAGCTACGTCACAGTTTGTGGATCTTAAATATTTAGCCTAAATGTTTCAAGTTAGTCGTTTAGCAATTAACAATTATTCAACACCGCTTACATCGACACTGAGGAATAATTGTTTAAGTATATAGAGCGAGTTTCAATTGAGTGTCGTAAAACCAAAACCAAAGTAATAACTTTGGCCAATCAAAAAGGACGGAGACAATCCAGTAAACCAATCAAGACTGGAAGTAATTACACGTAGCCGACACAAAGTGCGGGAAAATGTGCACGCGCAAGCCACGATTGGTTTTGGTTTCACTTCTGATTGGTTGAAAAAGTGGCGCGAGAACTTTGAACCAATCACTGAGTGAAGTAAATGTAAAACCAAAGCAATTCGCTAATTACTTTCGACACTGAATTGAAAACCGCTCTACCACACAAGCTGAATAACTAGCGTTTACTCGGAAACCGAAACGGGAGGCCGTTTTGTTTCTTTTGGGCTGCTTGAAGGTGAATAGTACTTTGCTAATCACCTCCGAGTTAACCAACCAGAACGAGCGAAAATCACTATTCACTTGTGTTCATCAATTCGTGTTAACATTAACATTTTTCTTAAAAACAGAGGTAACAATTACATCCATCCTTTACCCTCCTCGTTCCTGTTTGGTTTGTTCTTCCCTGATCATTACGTAGCTCCTGTAAGTATCTTCGCATTCAAATTCTTCTATTTTACTTACACAGGAGGATGCTGTTCCTGTGTGCCCTTTTACTGCCTTTTCTGAGTTCATGTCTCTCAGAAGTAGTTTGGGATCCGACGGACCCTAGATGTGAGCAGCGCAGAAACGAAGCTAACGTCAGAGAATATTGGGATGATTCTGTTATGGGACAAGCCTACAGCTGGATTGACCGATACGGCCATACTAGGTAGTACCCATACCGAACTATCGAACAACAGATATTTGTACCACGCGATGGGTAAACTATTCACCGTCGAATCGGTTTTATTAGCTTATATATGACCCTATGTTCAGACGGATTGCTATTGAAGCTTCTTAACTTTATTGTTGCAACTTTAAGTTTTCTTTGTTGATATATATGTCATAAGTATCAATAAGTGACCCACGTTCGATATGCTTTTACAAAGCGCCATCGCACAACTAAATGGCATTTCTTGTAAAAATTAAAAAAAAAAAAAAGAAAAAGAAAAAGAAAAACAAGTCAAAGCACGGAAGAAAACTCTTTTATTTCCCCAGTAGATTTTCTCAGTAAGTGGATCATGCACTCGACCCAGTGTTCCTTGCTCGCGTCTAAGAATATCAAACATGGGCTATTTGCAAGTTCAACATCCCCTGATAAGGCGTTTTTTCAAAGGCAATCGAAAACAAGCCGCCATTAATTTTATTACTGATTTTCGACCAGTATAATTCCAGCCCACAATACTGGCCCAAAAGTTAATATGCAGCACCCCGTTCACATGTTGTCCGCCGCTTTGACAATTTTCCTTTTACTCTCAGCGCTAATAAATCTGCTTTATCAGCCAACCTGCAACGCAAAAACTGAACCCAACATCAACGGTTGGTTTCAATTCCTTTAGTTGGGTCACCTACCTTGGCAGCACATTTCCTTGAAGGGAAAGGCTTAGTAGCAAGCTGGACAACTGGAAACAGACTTCCGTTAACCGTTGACTGAGAAAAGTGGCCCTTATTCATCCAAGCGGATGTTACCAAATACGATATTAACAAGTCGAAGTAGCACTTTCCCGTTAGACTTTCCCAATTATTTCTTTAGACTTCCACCTTCTATTCCGAACAAAGTTCATCTTAATTTACCTTCGTGCACCTAAAGGCAGTCCCATTCTCATTAGCCTCAAGATTGCTGAAGCGCAGCTCGTCGATTCTACGAACTACTCGCATCAATGCATTATCCAGGATAGCACTGAAGGCTCCGGACTCTGATACATAATCCTATGACGAAGATAAAAGATGGTCGTTGATGATGATGATCATCATCATTTCTACGATAAATTTATCTGCCACTTACGATAGATAAGCCGTATTCATAGGTGTGTCTGTCCGTGTAATTATATTCCATTAGTTGCGATAGTATGCACCTTATCTATAGTTCACCCACTGATTTTGACTGACGTTTCAATTTTATTGCAGTTATTATGATGTCCGGTCCGTGTATTACAGATTGGTTAAAGACCTTTTAAAAAAAGGCTGTGATGAGTACGAGAAAGTAAAAAAGACTGATGATTACAGATGTTGGTCCAAAGAGTTCCTCTGTTCTGCCAAAGAGGTCACCAAGATAACCGTTGACAGTCACGATATGAAGACGGGGTACGTTCATCAACGTTGGTACGGCTGGTTTGAAGCACCAGGGCGACGCCACCCGAGTTATGTTCGAGATGAAGAGATTAACTGGATTACGAAGATGCGATGGAATGACCCCAGACTCCTATATTGGGCCAAAAGTGATCTCGAAGAACTTGGTAACAATATGTTCGACCGAATCTTCTACTATATCGACAAGAACAATATCAATAGCTTACAACTGGTTTTTGACCACTATAAGTCCAGCGGAATCATGGATTTTATGAGAGAACAGTGCGAAAGCATGAATAGGGACGACACCAAAATGCAATGTAAGTTAGCTATAGTCTTTGATAGATTGGCAGAGTTAATGGTAGATCATATGGATATACCGTGGGATATGAACCATCCACCCCCTAGAAACAGGGAGGAGCTGTCAATGTTGTATCTCCTCCAACCCAAAGTCTTTGTAATCATGAACATTGCATCCAAAGCCAGAAATAAGACCCTTTGTGACCGCCTCATGACAATGTTCCAAAGTCTTTATGATAACGCCCTGAATCAGGATGGCAACAGAATTAAGAACCATTTTGGTAAATTCGGTTCTATTTATGCCAATATGAAACGCGATTGTGCTGACACTTATCAAAATGATTTTGAGCAGCTTACCTGTTACTTGGCTGAGACTTTTGCACGTATGGATGCCCTCGGAAGTGCACTAGGGCCAGACTATGATAACTGGCAGTCACGTAGATCGCAGAGCATGCGAGCTGTTGTCTTAGTCTGGCTTTTGTTGACACCTAAAGGGAATTTCTATGTCAAAACGGATGCATTAAAAAGAGCCGAATCCGCAAAAGAGCTGCTGAAAATCATGTACGACAAAATTCAAGAAAATGACCTCACTGGCCTTCAAGATATTGCTAACTTAATTCCCAATGAGAACCAAATGGGACTGACCAGCGGAGATGAATGCGCTCCAAACTTTGACAAGATTAGTAAGAGCATGAAATGTGGGTTTAAGATTGTTATGGAGAACCTAGCGGTGTTTCTTGACCAGTATAGTGTTAAGGATCGAAGAACAAAAAGCCTGGATGTCAGCGTCGATCATAAAACTCGTTTAACGCAGTTTCAAATTTCCAGTATCAAAGGAGCAGTAGAAAATACCAAACTCGAGCTACAAAGTTCGCTGGAAAAATTCACGGGAGAGATAAAAAAATATTTCGAGGCCTCGATCGGCAATCGTTTTACAAGTTTGCGCAATTATTTTAGACAAGTTTCCAGTTTTGACGGAGAAATTGCCAAGGCAGATACAATTTTCATAACCGGAAAATTGAAAGAATTTAAAAAGACCGCAGCAGATCTGCAGCAAAAACTAGATTATGATACTTCTAAGTTACAAGTAGAAGGCACTGCAATCAAAACAATTGGTGCTACTTTCATGTGGTTAAAAGCCGCTGGTTCGGGTATTTCGGCCGTCATCGGGATCATGGGCGGTGACTTTGGCGGCTTCGCGGATACGGCCGATCGAATCGACGCCGCAGCCAAAGCAACGCTCGAGGCGGTAAAAGGCAGCAAAATTCACCCGCAGATTAAGAAAGCCAATGACAGTTTCCAAAAAATCGCGGAAGGATTTCAAAAAAATCAAGTTCATCTAGAAAACACAAAGAAAATCATTGATAAGCTCGAGGCGGAAGAAACTAGTGCCGATGAATTTAAAACAATCCAAGACGATTTTTTGAAGAGCTATAACGACTACACACCACAAGTGTCTGAGGCGCAAATCGCTGAGCTTGACGCTGCGTGGAACGAAGTAGTCGAAAATTTGGAAACTTTGGTGGATTCCGTTGAGACAAAAGAGGCAATAGCTGCCGCAACGTATATTTTCGTAGGAAATCATCTTTTTAAACTCAAAATCGCTGTACCTCAACTTGCCCAAACCCTTAGTAATCGTTATGATTATCAATTCGATTTGATGGACAGTTTGACGGCAACGCTGCGGGCACATACGTCAATGCAAGCAGCTAACGGTCTGACTAAAGGTTTCGAGGATTTGGAGTGGCAACTGGCAGAGTCCGCAGAGGCCCAACTCGCGCTCGAACAAATGGCTTTATCCACATATGTAATATCTCAGTTTCATCTTCTTCTCATTCTATCTCAGTATTGTAATTATGTGACCTATGTCAATGCAGGGGTAGAGTCCTACCAATGCACTAACGCTCTTCGCACAATGGATACCAACCATATTGACGAGGCATTAAGTTACAACCCGCCTTCTTGCGATGTTGTCAAAGTGGACTTGAAAATTCCCACCAGTGATTCAGGCAAAGCCGATAGCATCAATCTCAACCTGTTGAATTCAGGCGAGTCGGTTACTTTTCAAATTCCCAATTTTGAATGGTTGAAGCTTAACGGGGAGGTCTCTTCTAATGATCAAGACAGCGCCCTTTTTGTCAAGCTCTTTGAGATCTATGCCATTACCAATGACAACTACGAGTTGAGGAACAATCTACGGGTGGAGATCACCCCCACTGGATCTGCTCCTATCTATGCCGCTCCAGGACAAATCAAGTACGAACTGCGGCCCCGCTCACGAACGCAATATGTCTTTGAATACAAAGAAAATTATAGAGGTAACTGCGACTCAGAGAAAAACCCATACCTTGTATGCTCCCCGGGACCTAAAGGCATTTGTGTTCAGAGCAGGGGAGAACTCAACAATAAGTTAGGTGCTTATCCTTCAGTCTACAGTGCTTGGATCATAAAACTCGACCAAAAAATCGACAATGCCCCTAAACCTGCTCAACAAACGAAGCTGTATCTCCAAGCTAAGCTTCAACTGTGCAGAAAGAGAAAAGATGCTAATATAAGGTCCAGTCGGGGAAGAAAGCGCTCTTTCAAAAGTACCAAAAAGCATAAACACTATGCGTACAGGGATTCGGACGTCCCGGCTTGTCCTGCGGGGAAATATTTCAATCAGGAGTCGGGGCTATTTGCAGCTTGTAGTGCTGACTCTACCCCGCAGCATTACGGGTATTATTGCGAACTGAACCCAAGTGAGTAGTCATAGTGTGCTTGGTAGTTGAGTGTGGCCAACCTTGGGATTAGTTAACGGGGTTGAATATTACTTATTACCTCTAGATAAAAAGATGGATTCATAACAAATGCTTTCTTGTATCAGAAACTCGATGTGAAATAAAGTAAAAAGCATAAATTTAGATGTGGTTATCTTTATTTACTCCTTAATTGTTAGACTTTCTACTATATGCCCGTTCAGTTTGTTGATCTAAGACTGTTTGTTTATTGTCTTACTTGTCTTGATTTTGCCAAAGCGATGTAAAAGGGTTCCTCTGAGCCAGCTTTATGCAAAGGATAAGAATAATTATTTTATGTACCTTCGGTTAAGTGACTCCCTAGTCACGCTTAGACTATACTTAGCTGAATAGAGTTAAATGTCTTGAGATGGATTTACGTTAAAATTGAGGTTACGCTCAGAAAATGAATAACTATTGGGAAAGAAATGCTAAAAGCGGAAATACAAAAGCTTGAAAATGAATTGAAAAGTATGGTGGGAGGGTGGAGACAAGCAAGGTATTCTGGTTTGCTTCAGTTGTTATCATTTTCCGAAAACAGACATTGTCCTCGAATTTGAATATTATTTACAACCTGTTTGAGCCGCAATTTGTCTATACTCTCTGAACTTTAATACAAATGAAAACGGTTTTTTCATGGGATTAGGGTTGACGCAGTGTAAGTAGCATGCTGTTTAAACTCTTACCTCCCAATGTCTGAAATCACTTTTCCTGTATTCTGAAGGCCATTCATTATAATGCCACATTATATTTTACTGATATTTCAGTGACAAAATTTTGAGAAGAAACGGTTGCAAATACACAACATATGAACATAAGATCTCCAAAAAAAAATCCATACAAAGTCTTAATGCCAAGGCATTTCGGGTAAGACATGAGCAAGAAATATAAAAATATTGAACGATGATTTATTTAAACTACTTAATAGAGAATTTTGTTGCCTTGTTAGTGGTTGAGAAGAATTCTGGATAAATCCGCCATAACACGAGCATGCGACTCTTCCGATTCCCACTTCATAGATTTCGCAGTAGCCGATTGTTCTACAAAAAAAACGGACTTTCATTGAGAAAGTGTAAGATTTCCTATCTTGTGATAGCCCGTTTGGAAAAGAGTAAGGACCTGGGAACGAATCCAAACTTAGCTGAAAATCAATCAAGTTGAACTAAGTAAATCGTTTCTCACGTGAAAGGGAATCTAAAAATTTGTAGTTTTAGCAAGTTTTAGCATGTTTGGATGAAAAGCCGGAAGATAACACCAATTTGAAAATCAAGAAAATCCCATACAAACGTCTGTATTTCAGAAGTACGTCAACCATTCGATATGAAGTCTCTTATTTTCGCGATTTTCGTAAACCATTTATTTATCTCCTATTCAACTGAACAGCCCTTACGTTATCATTTTTTGAGATGCTCCTTCATGTAGTGAACTGAAACACCGTTTTTCGCAGGCTCCCACTCTTTTCCAAAGTGGGCTATTGCGGGACTCTGAGCTCTGACTGTCTAGAACTGATTAATAGGAATTCTCTTTTCGTAACATTCAAAGTCAGTTTATTGACTAAAAGCCATAATCACATGTTCTCTAAATATCAATTAATGGATATGTTGATTTCTTTGACATTACTGTTCCGAAAGTAATACTGGTATCGTACATCCTAAGCTTCAAATGATGCAGACAGGTAGATCATAATGTATACGAGAATAAAAGAGAATCTAAAATAGTTCCTTGTTGAACACCACTTTGGAGGCGTCGGTCGAATGATTTACTGTAATTTTCTAGACAGGTTGGCGTAGGATTTTCCACTTAAGAACAAAGGTATTTCAGGGTGGATCCCATACTACCATAAAGCGGTAATCACTTGCCAATCCAACGGAACATGGGAGAAAATCCACTGAGTTTCGCCGACAGCTTCTGTAGACGTTCGGGAAGTATTTCACAGCATCCCTCATTATCTACTGCAAATATTGACCTTCTGGCATTTTAAACTCTAAATAGTTATTTCTGAAGATCCGTACCTTTCCTTATTTAATTATTAGTAAACATAATCTTCTATTACCAATAACATAACTCAAAGGTACAATATTAATTAAGGACGGTGCCTACTAATTAACAATATTTTTGCCCCGGTGTGTGATTATGCAGAAAATGTAGATCTTAAAAAGTGTTATTGAAATCCAAAAAGAAAATTGGGGGTAACCACGCATTTTTCAAAGATAATTCAATAATAATATTTGTAAAAAGCTTTAAAATACAAAGCAATTTATGGCGTTCTTTCTCAAATTGAAGCTTAATTATCTCTGAAAAATGCATGGTTACCCCCAATTTTCTTTTCGGATACCAAGAGTACTTACTAAGATCTACTTTCTCCGGATAGTTTTAAACCGCGCAAAATTATCCCTGTATTCGTAAGCATAACTGATAGGAAATTCGAGTATCTCAATATGCGCAGAACGTATGCGCAATAACAATAGTAGGCACCGTCCTTAAGACCGCGGTTGTTGTCAGCGCCGATTTAGGATTAGGGGAGGTAGATATAAAATGGGGTTTCCGAAGCGAAAAGTTAAAAACTAAAACTCATTACAACCGTTTTACATGATTGCCGTGTGGGAATCTGATGTGTCGCATACCTTTTTAATACCCCGTTTAAACTGCCCAATAGAGCCAGTGTTTTTTTAAAAATTTGGTGCAAGTTATTCCACAAACAAGCCCTGTTATGAGAAAAGCTTCGTTTCAGGTAATTAGTATTTAGCTTGAGCAGCGAAAGTTTCCCTGCAAAATCCCTTACGTTACAATCAGTTACATGGAGTTCCGTGAAAAGACATTCTGGGGTAAGTTCATTCAAAATTTTATACATAATTAGAGCTTTCTGGTTTTTTACGACGAAGAGACACCTTCTCTCACTTAAACATCAACAGAAGGAGGTTGCTGCTCATATCAAAAGGGGATTTAGTAATTACTCTGGCTGCACGATTTTGTAATTTTTTGTAACTTATCGCTCAAACAGCAACTGATACAATCCCAGACCGGGCTGCAGTAATCAAAATTTGGTAATATTAAAGCATAATAAATTTGAACCACAACGTAACACTCGTCGAAATGAAGGGGTCGTATGCGCTTTAATGCACCAATAGCTGAAGAGGTGAGCATCAATGGTGACACCCAGAGATTTAATATGATCAACTGTGTTTGTTTTGTTATTTATGTGTTCGAGCAGGTTGAAGTATTGGCAACTATTCAGCTGATGTGGACCTGCAACACCCACCCACCCATGCACTCACGAAGGACAGCCACAACACCGGGAACTTTATCCCCTACTCTTCTCGAATAATGTGTGGGTTCTTTAACGTTCCACAGGGAACTTATGAACATGAAAGATATTTGTGAGACTGGGCCGACGGTTTATCGTCCTTAACCGAGAAGACTTGAAAGTCTAACTATTTGCGGATTTTATTAGTTATTTTAAGACCCTGAGGGTTTGTCCGGCCGGAGTCGAGCTCACGACTTCCCGCATGGCAGCCCGGTGCTCAACCAACTGAGCCACCGGTGCGCGGAGATTGGTCGTCTTCTCATCAATACGGATAGTAATCTACTCACAATGGGCATTCAATCTCTGCCAAGATCCAATTATCATTAGCTCAGTTTTGGCCACATTTAAACTCAATCTTTTGACTGTCAGCCAACAGGTAAGGTTAATATTACGTTCAGAGGTTATTGCTGGTTTAAGATCGGCTAAAGTTTGTGCAGATAAGGTTATATTGGTGTCATCGGCAAACATTCTCGTCGCAGAACCCTGCAGGCAGTTCGGGAGATTGTTAATATACATTAAAAAAACAGAAGTGTAGCAGCTCTCGTAATTTGATTGGCTCGATACCCAAGCTGAAAAAAATAGCGGTAATTAGCAGCTCTCGTAATCTGCTATTGTTTGTTACTGTAACCAGCTTTTATGGTTTAAGTCTAACTCATTGTTTCAGTTGTTTAGTCTTTTGTTTTTGGGTTAGGGTATAGAGCCAATCACATTATACGTTACGAGAGCTGCTACATGACTCTAAATTAATTAAATAGTGCCATTGACAATTACATCTTTGGGTCCGGTCCCTTAGGTACGACTGAACCACTTGATAGTTGTCTGGTCAGCACCAAAGTATGAAAACTCACGTAAAATAATTTCGTGATCAATAGACCACTTTCGATATAATAAAATTCAGTCCCAAACAAAAGGCATCATCACGAGGCTCTGGGGAATAAACTCATACAAACCCTAACATTTATTCCCCAGAGCCTCGAGATGATGTCTTTGCTTAGGACTGGATTTTAATATATCGAAATTGGTCTATTGGTATTGGTAAAGTTGGTCGTAAACATTTTTTTTCAAAAACCTTCGAGACAACTGGGATAACGGACATGGGACGATAATCGGTCCAATTTTACTCCCTTTTTAGCTCATGGATGACGCTGTTATGCCATGAGGTATAGCAGGTGGTGGTGTGGGAACCGATCACTCACACGATCACT
>NC_090886.1:12155043-12157543 GCF_036669925.1 Montipora capricornis | reverse complement strand
AGGCTCTCAGTAGGTGTGGACTAGCAAAAAAATCGTTGGATCGAGGGAAAATAGCGACTGGGTGCGTGCCCTCTCCCCAATACTCCTCCTCGCGCTTACTTTTTCCTCGATCCAGATTATCTTTTCGCTGGTCTCCACACCCCTTTATAACAGGAGCCCATCTGGAGCGTGCAACTTCCATACAGCGTCTGTGAAACGGCGTTTTCACAAGTAGGTTTATTTTAAGACTAGCCCTTCCCGCGAATTAGGTAAAAAAACAAAGGCAGTTCCGGTTCGGTGACCCTATGACGCCAGCTTAATTTCTTGTAATTGGTCATCGGGCTCCTGTAGGAGTCTCATTCGCGGAAAATTCAATCTAAAAATAAATCGGTCTGTGAAAACGCCGTTACACGAACACAGTAGAGTTTAAGCTCCGGGTCATGGGTTCCTGTTTATATAAATAAAGATTGATACAAAGTTTACAATGGGCAGCCGGACCAACTGGGAAATAATCTGGCAAATTGTGGAGCAGAACACTCTCAAAACACAAGCACGCCATGTTGCTAGATTCCCTAGTTTGTCCAACTTTACTTGGTCCCCCTTCAAGGAAAGTAACAACCTTAGTGGGTCAGGGTAATATATATGAATATTGATATTTCCGGGAATTTGATCCGAGCGTGCACGCTCCGTTGAGTCGATGCTGAATTCTCGGTTTGAAAGGCGCTTTTGATTTTGTCGTACAAAGAGAGCATGGCTGAAACCACCAGGTAAGAAGTTATCATTTCATATCCTAAATAAGCTGGCTTTTTATGTTTCTCGTGCTAATTGCGTTTTGATTGCTCTAGGACTGCTAGATCTGCATCGGCGCTAATGATTGTTGCGTTATATGATTAGGAACAATTGCAGAATACCCCGCAACACCTCACCACTATTGTTTCCCGTAAGCGGCATTCTCTGAAGAACGAGTCGGAATACAATAGAGCTTATTCTTATTCAATGAAATGCAAATAGGTTGCGGGGTATATTCTGTAATTTAGCCTATGATGGAGCAATTGCATGCAGAATACTCCGCAACACCTCAATGATTATGCCAAACTTCTCCAAGGTCGTGTGATTCTTGCTTGTAACGAATGGCAATATATAACTCAATCTAAGGTAAAGACCGTCAACAAAATATTAATCTGAGTGGAAAAATGTACTATGTATATTTTATACTTCAATTTATGTTTTATCCCGATGTTATCTCATCTTTACAGTCTTTATGTAAACAAGATTAAGAGTCGCTGTCTTACTGCAACACTGCTGTAATCGCCACGATACAGGCTTTGCTTTAGTTTCTTGTTGAAGTTTGAAATTATTTTTCGTCTTCGTTTCTTCACGGTGCATTAATTAAGTGGGTGACTGATTTTCGAGTGAAGTACCACGCGTTTCAATTGTCTATTCTGTCTATTATTCACCCCACGGGCTCGATGAGAGTTTTATTAAAAGCCAGCTTTACAGCAAGGAAATCAGAAACCTTCAGGCCTTTGTCATAAATTTGTAAAAATGGAGAAATTTGTAAAAGATGTCCAACAGCGTCATTCGCTTTTGTGGGTATTTCACTGGAAATGCAACGTGATAAATTTCTCAGAAAGTTAGGCTTACGGGTCAGAGAAACGGTTTGATTTAAGTCACGCAATCCTTGACGCATTCTTATACTGTAGTATTCGTGGGAGGAAAGCGTTTCTCAAATTCCGAGATTTATTTTATCGAATATCTTTTAGCAGTCCGGCAATTTTCTATTTATGTTATAAAAGACATTTTTTGAAAGTTTAGTTGTCGTCATAGGTTCGATAATATGAAAATCCTGAAAATCGTTTTGTTTTTCAGAAATATAAACATTATGACTTAGGAATAAAACGCAAACAGCGGTTACAAACATTTGCTTGAAATGCATAACTTTTATAAACTTATCGTTTCGTATGATACAACATACATCATCAGAAGTGATTATTATTCAGTTACAGATAAATTTAAATTCAAAAATACAACTGTACGGACTGGGAACTAACGAAATTGATAAAAACATAAAACGTCATATTGTTTTTGATGGTCAATACTATCACCAGATTGATGGCGTCGCAATGGGCTCTCCACTTGGTCTTGTTTGGCGAACATTTTCATGTGTGATTTTGAAGAAAAATGGGTGATGAAGAACACCAATCAGCCTACTATTTGGTTCCGGTACGTGGACGATACCTTTACCCTTTTCAAGAACAAAAATGATGCTTTGAGTTTTTTACGTTACCTAAATGGGAGACAACAACATTAAATTCACAAATTGAGTTTGAACAAAACGATGAAATTTCATTCCTTGATGTCCTTATGAAACGCAATCGTGACAGCTCCTTCTCAACATCCATCTATCGAAAGAAGACATTCACCGGTCTTTACACCAAGTGGGACTCTTTTACTCCGCGTAAATACAAAATAAACCTAGTCCGTACGTATGGGTTATTGACCAAGCGTGAGGTCAAGATGA
>NC_090886.1:12132543-12145043 GCF_036669925.1 Montipora capricornis | reverse complement strand
TCTTTTACTCTTGGGTGGTTTGGGAGGATTCCTCGGTTGGTTTTCAACGAAAGGAGACAAAAGCGCAAACGAAAGCGCCGGGGGGGCATACCACAAGCATGCAGTTGCTACCGACACAAAGATGTGTTCAGAGATTGGAAACGATACCCTTAATGCTGGTGGCTCGGCCGTGGATGCAGCGATCGCTGCCATGTTTTGCCTTGGAGTCATAAACATGCACTCTTCCGGAATCGGTGGCGGTGGAGTAATGCTAATATACAACCGTTCCGCAAGGGAAGCAAGCGTGATTGACTTTAGAGAGACCGCGCCGGCAACTGTGTCTAACTTTACACCCAACGCTACTGGAGTGGAGGAATCTAAATTTGGTTTGTAAAAATCATTTAAATGCACCACTTTTAGAACTACAATCGCTTTAACAAATTCTTGGACACCTTCAATAACACTCCCAAAAATCGCTTCAATTAATGTTTAAAGGTGTACCTGATATTTTATAATTCTCCTCATAGCGGCCTTCCATGTGCCTCCCCTGCACCACCCCACGCAATGTTGAAACCAACTCCGGCTTTCCAGACCTTTCCCGATTTCAAATCAACATTGAAAGGGAAAGGGGTGGGATGCGTTGCCTTTGAAACCGCTCATGCATTATTGACTTCATTGTCCCAAGAATTTCGTCCAGGACTATAGTTGCCAATGCTATTTTCAATTGAATGCCTAAAGCAATTTCGAGATTTCTTTAGTTTTACACTACTCAACCTGAAGGTCGGCTAAAAGATCTTGTGCTGTATTCTAACTTCTATCTCGCATCGATTACATTTCCCGCGCGTAGAGCGGGCTACGTATATATAGTCTACGTCATAGAAAGTGCGCCGTACGGGGTTTTATTCACGAGTTGTTTGGGTCAAAAACCCGAACGAGCGAGTGAGGGTTTTTTTACACAAACAACGAGTAAATAAAACCCCGTACAAAGCACTTTCTATGTCGTGAACTGTTCATTACACATAAGACGAGAATTTTCATTAAAATAGTTTTCTGAACGCAAATTAGAAACAAAAACTCGCTAACAATAGAACCAAATGCAAATTTAATTTAATTCAATAACAAAGTACGATTTGCACGAGATGCACGACATGCACGAGTGATTGGCATGGAAACGCCTTCACGCTATCGTTGATTGGCTATACTTCCACGTGTGAAATAGCTGGACGCCATTCTGATTGGCTATATAAGCCTTTTCCACAAGTGAAAATAAAGCGTATAGATTTGTACAAATGAGCTTTATGGAATAAAATTCTCATGTTATGTGTAATAAATTCCCTTTACGTTCTACTTGGCTTGTTTGATCGTAGCCTGTTCCAGGTTCCCAGATAGTAGGGAAAGAGAAAAAAAATGCGTGCGAAAAATGAGTGGGGACTCGCTTTTCCCACGCAGATTGTTTCGTTTTCCCGACTATCTAGGAGCCTGGAACAGGCTAGTTTGATCGTCGTGATCATCGTAGATTGTCGGTCGATTATCGGTTGTCGATCACTGTCATTGGTTGTGATTGGCCAATTCAATTACACTGGGTTTGGTTAATATCCTTGGCTTGCACCTGACGTCATTGGCGGTCATCTTGGCCTACTGAACAATAGCGAGGAAGTCTTTTGAGAATTTTGCCCTGTTATTAGGGACTTTAACAGGGAAAACTTCACTCCACAATATAACTTAGCGCTGTCGGAAGTATTTCGCGATTATTTCGTTTTGTTCACCTTGTAAAATACGGGCGAACTATGCTATAACTGTAACGGTTTTAAAGCAAATGAAAGGTTCACTGCTATATTCTCACGTTGTCGTTTTGTGAACTACGGAAAAAGTGCACGGAAATTCGTGCCGCACGTGCAGCACGAGTATTTTTCCTTTTTTAACCAATCATATTCTTGCTTTGTGGCGTTGTCGTTACCGTGCCGTCGTCCTCGCTTAAACTTTTTACTGTGCAAAACGCAAACGACATTTTGCTTTTGTTTTGTAGACCAACAAGGCCGTCTAATCTCGTGAGTGCAAACCAAAAATAATAACCACGAGGAATATATTCTTTCGATGGTAATCGGGGATGCCGGGAAAACCCGAGCGCTCCTTTGCAGAGTCGAACCTACGACCTTCCGATTGCTAGGTCGGATGCTCTACCACTGAGTTACAAGAGACTCGTAAGTAGTGACTCGGGGATACTCGGGAAAAGTCCGAGTGCTCCTTTGCGTGAGTCGAGCCGAAGACCTTCCGATTACTAGTTCGGATGCTCTACCAATGAGCTATAGGAGACTCTTCAGTGGTGACTGAGGGATACTCGGGAAAAATCCGAGTGCTTCTTTGCAGGAGTCAAATCTACCCCCTCTTTCATCCCAGTGAGATAAGTCCCAAACCCAACTGAAAAAAAGACAATCGCAAACAATCTGAAATGTTTTTTCAATTTAAATTTAGTTTAACTTGTGGACACTTTCATAAACAACTATGAAATGTTGTCAAGGTACAACGTAAAATTTATAAATATTTAAGAAAATTAACGCAGGTACATTTTGGGGCAGGGTTTAAGATGTGATATGACTCCTAACCAATTTTTGTACCTTCGTTGTTGTTGATGACGTTTTACTTATTCCTTCTTGCTTATTTGTTGCCTGTTCGCCTTACGGAAATATACATATTTACTCTCTTTTCAGTGGAATCTCTTAATTATGGAAGCAGAGGTTTTTTAGATTTCTTGATACAATCTCGCGCCTAATTGGTGAATATCTCTGTGGACAAAATTTTCTCTTTTTCCTAGGCGGTCTTGCTATTGCTGTCCCTGGTGAAGTGCGTGGTATGTACAAGGCCTCTCAAAAGTACGGCAGGTTGCCATGGAGAAAGTTAGTCGAACCTTCAATTAGATTGGCCCGTGATGGATTCGAAATAAGCGCCGCGGTTGCTGATGCATTGAAGACTACTCCCGGAATTGTGGAGTATATTAGAAAAGATCCTGGATTGAGGTACGAGAACCTTATGTGATCTTAATGGAAAATTGACTTCACCCTTACAGGAAGATCATTAACTCGATCCGTCGTCTTAGAATTTGAGGTAATTTTTTCGCGCAGATCGTTGAATTTGATGCAAACAAACAAACATGGAGGTAACCTTGAAAAATGCGGGATTTTCGCTCTCGTATTTTGCAGTGCGGCCACTTTGTGCGCTCCTGCTTGTTGTTGTTGCTCTTGAAGCACTCGGAACCAAAGATGGAATTGCCCTCCCATTTGGGAACTGATACACTAGCGAATACATAACTGCATAAGGAATATTTAATGGTGCTGGAGGTCAAAACGTTAGTGGGTTTGCGTATTGCTAATGCGTGCGTGACAACGCCTTAGTGAAACACAATCAACGAAACGACAGAGCAGAACAAACAACAACTGTTGAGAATCCCAACTGGCTGGAGGCAAACCAGTTGGCCGATAAGTTGAACCATGGACTACCAGTATCAAATCAACGAGTGATCAGAATGGATCTTGAACCCTGGTTCTCTGGATCTCAAGAAAAACGTTCTAACCACTGGGCCACACTGTCTCTATGGTCATCGGTTTGTCACCTCATGATCCTGGTTGGTGGACCAACTAGACGTTCATTGGCTGTCGAAACAATAGGTTTCTTTTGTCCTAGTGGTTGGGTATATTCGAATATTGAATGAAATGTTTGTAAACAGTGAGTGTCGCTTTTGACACAAAAAATATTTTTAGGGCTTCAGTGTTTGGTCTTGAGATCATCATTTTTTTCTGCCGTTGACAACAATGAAAGTCAGGGTGGTCTGACCAAAAGGAGAGGTTTTGAGGCAGTCGAACCGAACTGAAGATTTTCCTTAGCCTTTGCAAACAAAGCAATTATTAGCTGATGAAAGTGTGTGCGGGCTATCGTTTGATAGTAGCATTAATGAAGGAGAGCATCATAAAAGCCACTCAGCTGAATATGTCACAAAGCTCTTCAAATCCCGGAAAAAGCTGGATTTTGTCAGGCTTTCTGAAAACTACTTAAAGTGCCTATCACCTCAACACACTTTTCCACTTTATTTATTCTCCGAAAATCAAATGGTCCCAAATATATTGTGGTGTATCATGAAAACTTTTTTTTATTGAAAATTCACTTTTTTCAGTATTCACTTTGAAAGACGGGAAATGTGATTTTTGTTTTGATATATGACCGAGCAATGAAGGGGAATGGGTTCGATACTGGTTTGACGACACATCGCTTTTTTCAAAGACTGAACTATTACAATGCAATGCAGTCTGTGACGTCGACCTAGTATTAAACCCATTCCTCTTCCTTTCGCGGTCGTAGATCAAATTACAACCATGTTTTTCACTTATAGGAGGCTCTAAAACAGTGACTTTGAACGCCGCAGTAACTTAAGCAAACCCAGCAAAAAATAAGTGTTGGACAAGTGAAGAGAATGGTTGAGCGGAAAGGTTTTTTCGAGGTGATAGACACTAGCTTTAAGTTGCTTGTCTACTTGCAATATGATCTTTTTAACTCTCATTTTAAGCTGTTCAATTGTTTTTTGTGGCGGCGTTCTGTATTTGAAAATTACCTCTCGTTTTCAATCACTGTTATCTTATCACTGCAACCTATTTTCCAGAGAACTACTCCTAGATAAAGATGGCAACCCTTATACAAAGGGCCAAATAATAAGAAACGAACAATATGCAAAGACATTGGAAAGCCTTCAAGACGATCCGGAATCGTTTTACAATGGATCATTGGCCAAAAACATCTCGCGCGACATGAGCCATATTAACAGCAAAGTTTCTCCGGAGGATTTAAGGCAATATGAAGCCGTAACAAGAAAGCCTCTGAAAGGGGAACTTTTGAATATGACAATGTTCCTTAGCCCTCCCCCGTCAAGTGGCGCCGTGTTGGCTCTGATCTTAAACATATTGAAAGGTTAGTGTTTAAAGATTGCTTCTAACATTCATGGATAACTTAAGGAGGCTGATACCAGTTTCAGCACTTTCAATAAACTGTACTATTTGGAAGGATTGAATATACCCAACTGTTTCGTGTTACGGCATTGTTATGGTACCATATGACACTGCAAATGATTGCTTAACAAGATGCACTCATTAATGTGACGTAATTGACCGAATGCAAAAATGGCTGCCAACAAATTATTCTTTGTCTTTGTGTGAATTAGCCTAACTAGCCTCGGTCACATGCGTAAAATTGAACGAATTTGGGCTGTAAATATAAAACGAGGCTAGTTAGGCTAATTAACACAAAGACTAAAGAATAATTTGTTGGCGGCCATTTTTGCATTCGGTCAATAGGTTACAATGGGAAAAAACGACTCGAGCCATATTAAAGCAGTTTCTATTTTGCTTGTAATTAAACGCTTATATCTCAAAAACGAACTCGATGACACACATTTTTTATTCCTGGAAAGTGATGAGAAGGCTAAGATGAAACTATCTGCAAAGTAAAAAAAATCTCGGGAGCTGATTCAGAGCCACATTTTATTTGCGGCTTTGTAATCGTTTCACAGTCATTCCAAGTTACCTGACGATTTATTTTTAACCACAAGTGCTTGTAATGTCGCAATCTCTTGCGCAATCTGATTGTCAAATTTCCCGTTGTCGATATGAGTCTACACAGCGCTGCTCGCGTCATTTTGGGGATAAATCAATCCGAGATTGCGAGAAAGTTACAGAAAATGTTTGCTCTTTCTTTGTTTCACGAACTTGGTCACTCTTGAAACAAATACTTTCTTTGACGTTGAGTATTTTGACCAATGTGATGACAAATATCGTTGTCGATAAGAGTACAGAAAACGCTGAACCACATTCGATTTGGTTAGTGTACAGGTTATCTCGGATTTAAAGTTTTACGAACGGAGCAAAAGTTTAGAGAAAAAGGACAAAACGTATCGTCGGTGCTCGCGTCCTTCGTGTAACCTGGAATTAGGTCATTTTGCGTCGTTGGCAGGACAAAAATGGCGAAGAATAGAAACACAATGAAAATTACGGTTAATGCTATAAGGGATAGACGAGAAGGACATTAGACATCTCGTGACAATTACACGATGTACATAGATTAGAAGGTCACCAACGTAACATTTTCATTCACCGTATTCAAATATTTCTTAAAGCGCTGATCAAGAGTGTTTAATTCAAAGTGCCCATTTCGAATAGAGCTGATCTACCAGTATTTAAGTCTAACACCCATTTTAAACCGGTTAGCTTTCAATTTTGGTGATGGGTCATGTGACGTGCGTCTTCCCCTGGCACGGCGACACGTGGTAAAAACAAAACGCAAACGGATCATAGATATAACCACACACAAACCCCTTCCCACGAATTCGCAACACAAAACATACACTTAAAAAATGTTCAAGACTATTTTATTAATGCTACAAGTTTTGAAGGATAAAATTCTTAAGTAGTATTAATTCTAAACTTTCTACACTAGGATCTCAAGCTTCTTTAGTTCTTTGAAGGATGTTCCTCACTCGCTGCCACTGACAAAGGGGTTTTGTTCTTGATTCTTTCCGAGAGTTCCCGCTAATGGCTTTTACCAGTGTTCTCCTTTGTTTTCTCTTTTGCCCTCAGGCTTTCGCTCTCCAACTGTTTGCTTTCCTACACGTCAACAACCTTGCGCCACTTCCACAACCACCGTTTTGTCCTGGTATATACATAACCTGTCACCTATCCTTAGCTCACAAATCAACACGTAACATGCATTCTTAATTTTTTCTAAAGACTACAATAGTGTTACAGTAACATTCCACATAACAACATGACTTTAATTACAAGATATCAAGAGATGTTTCTAACACTAAATAATCAACACTTATGAACTACAATTTGACAACTATGATGCAACGATTTAAATAAACCCAAAAAAAAAACATATATGCGATAAGGGAATTTTTCCGTGACAGGGTATCTATTTAAATGTTATGAAAAGTTAAACGTGCTCATTGGCTTGCTTCGATTGCCTAGTGGTTATCAATGATGCAAATGTCGCTTATGGTTCAAGTTCAAACTTCTCGACCTTCATGTTCTTTAAAAAATTTTGGAACTTAATAGCGTGATTTTTACTGGGTTGCCGCATGGCAATCCCAGTCGGAAAATGGGTAGATTTCTCCGTTTTATTATTTTCCGTGTCGGTAAAAGTCTTGCCTGTCACTCCCCTGCTAAGTGGTGTCTTTGTGCATAAAGCCTTCTGCGTGTATTTTCTTAGGATCGAGAGGGTAGTGGGAAATGCGTAGATTTCTCTGGTGGACACAGTAGAACGATTAACTTAACCGGCAATGGCGTCGAAAGTCATGTGACACGAGTGGCCTTTTAGTGGATCTTTGAACAAAATATACCCTTATGAAGCTCAATAATGGCAAGTCAATTGGATACTGAACAAGCTTAAAAGCGACGAGTAATGGACTTCGACAACAATCTGTCTCCCGTCGAGCCGTCTTTTACCAAGTGTGCTGTTATGTAGAACACTGAAGATTCGTAGGGCAGCGATAATAGTGAAATCAAAGACTAGACCAGGTGGATTGGATGGAAAAATCGTTAAAATCGCTGTAAAGGTAAAATTATTTTCGTAGCGATGCAATTGCGTGTCTTAATAACCAGATTTTCCTTTGATCTCACATAATTGTGTTTTCCCTCAAAATATTCGCTTGTTTTCGCTTTCGCTCGAACATATTTATCTTTATTACATGTCCAGTGAATAGTTTTATCCTCTGGGATGAATTCTCCGTCGAAAAATCGGTTATTTGGGTGGTTTTTGGCAAACAGAGGTTAATTATTCGTAATGCGATCGCTTCCGTTGCCGTACGCAACAGGTCGCAAATTTGACACTTTTATCGCATTATCACATTACGCATTGATCGCTAATCCGATTATTCCTAAAAATCTAAAAATTTTCGTGCCTCATCAGTTTTCGGTCGAATTTATGTCCAAGAAAGCAGATAAATTGCAGAAAATTTTAGTTTTGCATCCAAACATTCGTAATCAACGCTAAAATGACCAAATTTTGCCTGGAAAACATATTTTACTGTTATTTTTCTTAAATTTTTTCGTTCAACTTTCGCTTTTATAAAATGTTTCAGTTGTCTGTAAATAAGTTATATGCTGTTGGAAATATGTTTTTTAAATTACCTTTTGCTTTGTTTTTGCAAGCCGGTAATCCGCCCGTGGGCATTACAGGGAGAATAATGCCCCAATTCAGTCACAATTAGCCAATCAGAGCTCGCGTTATAACGGCTACAAACACAAGCCATATATTAAATGGACTTAATGACCCCCCAACTTGAAAAAAATTGCCTTTAAAGATGAACGTACCACAGTTAACCCAGTGTACCCTCACGGAGGGTCTAGTTCTAATTAAATTGACGCGAAGATTTTTAAATATAAAGCTGAAATAAACGAGGAAATGTACGTTGTCGTCTATCCCAAATAATATACACGTGCACAGCGTCCCTCAAAGTCGTTTCCAGGGCATTTCTCCGCCGAGAGTGAACGAGGTTGTTCTTTGAAGTTTTTTTCCCTACCATTTTCGTTTTCGTTGATGCTGTTGGTGCTTCAGCTCTTTGTTGTCTAATCATTCTGCAGTGAAACGGCGACAACAAAATAATTTCTTACTAAGTTACAGTGAGAAATTACAGGAGGGGGGGCATCTCGTTTATTTTTCAGACAACACGAATTAATGCAAAATACGGAAGTAATGTGCTGATCAAAAGGAGATGGACAGCCGCATACCGGGCAAAAAAATCCGACCCCTCTCTCTTCCAATAAAGTCAAACTGCTATTCAAATAACTAAGCTTGCCTCATACTTATTCCTTAAACTTTCAGGTTACAAAATGACGCCAGCTGATCGCGATAGCGTAAATGCCTCAGTTTTGACATATCATCGAATAATTGAAGCTTTTAAGTTCGCTTACGCATGGCGAAGTCAGCTTGGGGATCCAGCATTCAACGAGAACATTAATAAGGTTCGTGAAATATATTTCCTCTTGTAAAGGACGCCTTTGCGCCTTGTTAACAATCGAAAATGCTTATAAAAGGCATCGTGTTTCAAACGAACTGGTTCTTAAAAAATATGTGTTATTTGCCAGCTGGTAGGTCCGTATAGCGAACTGTGACCGAGGTCTTGAAAATGCTTGTACAAGACTGAGGTCACAGTTTTTCGCTATACGGACCGACCCTTAGTTGGTAAATAACTTATTTAATTTTTTGCTCTCTCTCTTCCTCTCTGAAATCACTTTTTAAATTGTTGACTCGCACCGCGCTTGATAGCGAAATGCAGAAAGCAACTTACAAACTGAACGTTTCAAGAGAAATATATATATTTTAAATTCTATTTCCACGCCTCTTTTCTAATAAAAATATATTTTGAAACACTTAGACCTGGGGCAAACGTCGAATCTTAATTCATGGAGCCTATTAATTTTGAAATAGGCGCATGAATGATGCGACGTTTGCCGCAATTAAGTTCGACTCAAACTGATTGGTTCGACTCCAGCATAAGTTCGACTTGCCAAGTCGGATAATGCGACAGTGGTTCCGTGTTTCAGCAAACGCCGTTCTAAACACGCGCTGAACTCAATTCATAAATCATGCCAAGAGAAAATGAGGGGAGAGAGAGACGTCGGCATGCAGGCCAACCTCGGTCTGATGTTTAAAAGAAAAGCAAAGATTTCATGTAATGGCGGACGAAGTGGACTTAACGTTTGTGCATGCGGACGTCTCGGAAGACAGACTTCCGCTAGAACAAAGACTTCCGCTCGTCTAAAAATAACTTTCGTGGACATGATATATCCCGGCCAACGTCCTGAGCCTCCCTCTCTGTCCCCTCATTTTCTCTTGATCATGCTAATTACAAAATAATTGAGTTAAATGTGATGGACTGCGCAAACGTCACAAAAATACCGACTCCCCCATCTGTCAAACGCTTTCCCCCCCCCCCCCCCTCCCCCCTCCCCTTGACGAGCATGCGCTGTACAAAGACAATTTCCCGACCGGGAATAAGTCATTGCTGACTTCACACTGCGTGATGGAAATGACCACTACCAGGAACCGATGACCCGGAGCCTACAATTCCATTGCGTTCGTGTCACGGCGTTTTCACAGACCGATTTATTTTTAGATTGAATTTCCCGCTAATGAGACTCCCGCAGGAGCCCGATCATCAATTACAAGAAACTAACTGGACGTCATAGGGTCACCGAACCGGAACTGCCTTTGTTTTTTTCGGCCAAGGTAGTCTAAAAATAGATCGGTCTGGTCATGGGCTCCTGCCACTACTCCAGTGTATCACACCGGTTTGCTACCACGCTGGAAATAAGTCGACACTTTGCCGAACAAATTTTTGATAAATTTTACGCGACTAAGATTCAACGTTTTCCCTAGGCCTTACTTCTGTATATAAACGGGCTCGGTGTCCAACAATTCCGCCCGCTCCCAGAGCCAATCAAATTGCAGGTTTCCCAGAATTCCGTCCGCTCGCACATTGAGAAAAAAATAATAACCTCCTACTAACCAAGTGCTGGGGTCGTACTGAGGAATGTTGGGCCAAAGTCGTGGCTGTACGGACCGAGCTTGGCGAGGTCCGTACAAAAACGACCGAGGGCCATTATTCCCCAGTACGGGTCCGAGTAGGTGAGGTTAGTAAGTTGTCTATTATATCGTATCGTTTCTTTGAGCGATCAGACACTTTTCCGCTTAGTGAATGTTCCGTAGTCTTCGTCTTTCATCAGTGAACTTTGAACGATAACCCTTTTTATGTGTAAAACTAAATTCCGCTTGCAATAATTGGGCTGTTGTGATGAAAAAAATAATTTCCGCTTTTTAAAAACTAAAACTGTTTGTGTTTTGCTCAGCTTGAATTTCTCGGGAGAGAGAAAAAATACGGAACGGAGCGTTTCCATGGTAATGGTCCGTACTGTAAAATCCCGACCGAAACCCAGCCAATCAGATTGCTCCATTTAGCCTTAGAATTGCTTGCCATATAATAAGATAATAGATTCTGCGAAATGTTAGCCATCAGAAAGTGGTCAAAAGGGCCAGTAAAGTTTTAAGCCATACATTCTTTGTAAAAATAGATTTTTCAAAGAAATAGTGCTCAAAGATTCTCAGGTACATAGGGCTCAATTTTTCAGAGAGAATTTGTTATGCAATTCAGTGATTGTTTCCTGGTTGATTTGCTAGTGAGGTTAAAACTGCAAACAGGAAATGGGGAAATTTTTGCAAAGATCGAGCAATCTCCACGCAAATCTAAACACAGCTTCACTGGAATAAGACAGCATTTCTTCTTTACAGAAAATGCCCTTCTGCTAGCTGACACTACTTAGCTACAGTTTTTCTGATGGTAATGAGCGTAAAAATTCATTGTTTTTTGTGGAACGACAAACGGCGTTTTTACAGACCGAGTTATTTTTAAATTGATTTTCCTGCGGAACCAGACATTTCCAGCTAATTATGAGTCTTGCATGAGAAATCATTTACCCATTGGATTGGGAATGGTCACTTGTGCAAGCCAAATCTTACTTAGTTTAAGAACTCGTCTAAGAATAGCTTGATTTGTGGAAATACCGTTATATAGACCAAGTATTGGACTGAAATGTAGGCTGCTGACTATGGGCTGTATTTGTTTTTAAGGTTGCCATGAGGATGATTGATCAGAAATTGGGCGACTCATTGCGCCAGAGAATACAAGATAACTCAACACACCACAATGTGTCTTACTACGCTCGGTTTTACTCACATGCGGATTATGGCACGACGCATGTATCCGTCCTGGCGGAAAACGGGGACGCGGTTGCCGTGACCACCTCGATAAATTTCAGGTTAGCATCAAAGTTAACTTCAATAGCTTGAGACTGCCTCTTTGTCACCATCCAGGTTTTAGCTTTTTTGTTTAAATCACACCACCCATGCGGTAAGAGTTGGCCACGAGGGTACGTTTTTGTTTTTAATGAGTTGCGACGGGAACCGCTGATGGACCATCGATGGAGGTCATCAAGGGGGAGCCTTTATCACTACTAATTCCTTGAGTCAACCCTTTCCCTAGTAAATTTATTTTAGGAACAGATACTTTGCGCGAAAAGTATAATTTTCCCTCGACGCTGAGATAGCTTTGTTTGTTTGGGTTTTACAACAGTGGGCGTGCTGAATCTCCTAATCCTAAGGGAGTCGTTCTATAAATGCATCTACTCGGGAAAGGGTTCACTCCTAGGCCAACTATGCGACGTTGGCAGCACATTTTGTTAACTTTTGTACTTTCTGGAACAGAATTTGCGACCAGCTTATTTAGAACGCCGCTGGATAATGACATCTGACTTTTAAATATTGAAACTTCAAACCTCAACCTCAAAACTGTTTCGTGATAGGTTTGGGTGTAGATATCGCTCCACCGACACCGGAATCATCTACAACAACGATATGGCAGATTTCGACATTCCTGGTTATGACGTAGTGGAAGCCATTTCCCCATCGCCTTTCAATTTTCCCGA
>NC_090886.1:12110043-12117543 GCF_036669925.1 Montipora capricornis | reverse complement strand
TTGGTTCCAAAAAAATGCTTTGCTTTATTTTTAGCAGAACTCAGGCATTATTTTGCTTATCATCATCTGAATAAAGTGACAATTGCTTAATTGTCTGTTTTTAAAACTTCTGAGGCAGCCAAAACCTGTCCAATAATAAACAGTTAATTCATGTCGGCAGTCCTTAGTGCTTGCTTGTACTGTGACATGACGCTGACCTGGAGCTAGTAAACAAGAGCACAGTTCTGTTGCTCGTTAAAGGGACTGGTCTATGTTCTCCGTAAGAATTTCCTTTTATGAGCTGCAAGTTTCGAGAAGATGGCGTGGCATTGGCCGACGCCATCATGTTGTTTGAGCAAGCCCGTGAACGTCCTCTGAAAGTTAACCGCCGACCAGCTAGGTTCTTTCGAGTCTCAGTTCATACTTCAGTTACAGAAATCCTTCTCTCAAACACAAAAGCACATCATCACAATGCTTTTGAATTCTAAAATTTAGCATTCAAAATCTTTGGAGTGCTGAAATCTAGATTGAATTTATGCAAAATGCTAAATAATGCTAGCAATTCTTTTTACAGAAAAATGGTGAAAAAAATGCTTGTTAACCAAATAACGCCAAAGAAATGCTAGCATAATCGGGAAGCGAGGAATAAGGGGCTTTGAGAAATGACAAGAGAAAATGAGGGGACAGAAAGGGAGGCTCCCGGTCCAGCCCTTGGGATATGTCATGTCTACGAAAGTTATTTTCAGACGAGCGGAAGTCCTTGTTCTAGCGGAAGTCTGTATTCCGAGACGTCCGCATGCAGGCAAATCTCGGTCTGATGTTTGAAAGAAAATAAATATTCATCTGCCTTCCACGTGCGCCGCCATTTTCTCTCTTCACTAAGAACCTGAGAGCGAGACAAGAGTACATGCGGACGTCTCGGAAGACAGACTTCAGCTAGAACAGAGACTTCCGCTCGTCTAAAAATAACTTTCGTGGACATGACATATCCCGACCAACGCCCTGAGCCTCCGTCTCTGTCCCCTCCTTTTCTCTTGGAAATGAGAAATATGCCGCATTCGAGCTCGATCCCCTAGCCTGCTTCTTCCTTTTTTCTCTTTCTTTTTTTTTCCGATTTTTTATTTTTGGCAGTACTCTTGGGAAAATCCAGTTTCGGCTTCTTCAATATCACCCAACTCAGTGCCTTCTTGTGTAGCATGTACCACAGGCAACCCAGTTTACGCTCATGGAGCGTCTAGTCGTAGATTTAAGAATCAGTTGATACTCACGATTCTTAGCAACAAACAAACCTCAAAGAAAGAAATAAACTTGTTAGTACAAAAACACTTACGAGATGCCAGGTGAGCTTTCGCGCGAAAACACGATATCTTCACACCTGAGCTGCACTCGTAAAAAGATCGCCGTTGCTATGGTTACAAAATAAATCACGTAGGACTACAAAAACTACTAAAATGAGATGGTTTGGTATTTCATTGTTGTTTGTATAATAAAGAGAATATTACATGACTGGTTGGAGATCCTCTATTTCTTGCGTTGTCGGCATTGAGATATAAGGGAGTTGAAGAAACAACGGCCACGGACGCGACGACACCACAAAAAGGAAAAATCATCTTGCTGCGGGGTGCATTTTGGCTCATATTTTTGTAGCACTTTGCATAAGACCGACTTGAATCAGTAAATGTTAGGTTTTCACGACAACATGAGCATAGAAATGTACTTTTTATTCTTCTTTATAGGTGGTTTGCAATCAATCTCTATAAACAGATAGAGCGGTTTTCAGTTGAGTGTCTAATGAAGTTAGCGAATTGCTTTGGTTTTGCATTTACTTCACTCAGTGATTGGTTCAAATTTCTCGCGCCATTTTTTCAACCAATCAGAAGTGAAACCAAAACCAATCGTGGCTCGCGCGTGCACATTTACCCGCACTTTGTGTAGGCTACGTGTAATTACTTCGACTTTTGATTGGTCTACTGGATTGTCTCGGTCCTTTTTGATTGGCCAAAGTAATTACTTTGGTTTTGGTTTTACGATGTAATGTACAATTGCTGGTGGACAAACAAAAGAAGCTAACGAGAGATCTTTTCTTTTCGTCCACCAACATGGCGGCGATGACGTAACGTGAAAATCACCTATTTTACTATGAAACCGCTCGTACCAATTTATTTTTAGGATACTTCGTTCACATTGTACGACGTGGAAGAGATGTAATCCGGCAGAAGTCGCAAAAGACTTACGATATGGCAAAATTGTTTTTTGAGGTAATGTCGTCAAACGTGCGTCGCAGATCTTCAGAGGGTTTGCAACCAATCTGCAGAGACACAGGTAACCAAGTTGTAATGCACAATAGACCATATTCGTATTCTCAGTATTGGACTGGAACTAGCTTGCAATGGAGGCTAATGCGGGGGAATATATTAAAAAGTATTTGCATTTGAAAAGATTCCCTCGCATTAGCCTCTATTGCAAGCTAGTTCCAGTCCAATACTGAGAATACGAATATGGTCTATTGCTGGTAGACGAACAAAAGTGGCTAATGTAAGATCTTTTCAGTCGGTTCTCGTCCACCAACATGGCGGCGATGACGTAACGTGAAAATCACTAAATATATAGTTTTAGCCAAGCCTAAAAGCGGAGCTCCCTGGTTATTTATTTTTACTGCCTGTAGGGTTATTGAAAATGAAAAGGTTTCGAATTGTTCGGGTTTTGGTGTTCCGGTTGCTGCTTAATTAAATCATTTTCTTTGCTTTCTTTTATAAAAAAATTCATTGCCTAACTAGTGACTTCCACGGTAAATTTCACGCTAAAAACCGATATCGCATGAATCACGAAGCGATGAGTGCGAAATCTTTTTTTTCGAGTTAAATTATTTTGGAATTCACCAGTTTGGCAATGAATATTTCTTGAACCGCATGAAAACAAGCACACCCTCAGCGAGCGAATAGAAAAGGAAAAAAAACATTTCAGAGTCAACTGTTAACAGCCAGCGTATAGGAATCACGCTAAAATTAGAAAAAATCAAAAAAACTTTGTCAGTTCAAGGTCAAAAAAATAGTTTTACTGATGACTGTACTTTATTCCACTTTATCTCTGAAAACGAGATCATTCACATTTTGATGTATTTCATTGAAACACGCCAGCTTGGCTTGCAGGAACAAGAATCGGCAAAATACGGCAACGCAACCAACTTCAAACAAGATCCGCTCCAACACTAAATTACCTTTAGGTGCTTTAAACAAACTTTTGAAAACACAAGCTACTAAAATCTCCCCCTAATTTTACGAGAACTCATTGCGATTACGTTTTAATAACATAAGGGCAAAATCGAGGTCAGGCGCATCGAAAAACAGTTGGGCAAACGGATTAAAAAAGAATTTGTTCGCTCGCATTTTAGAACATAACAAACAAACAAATTAATTTTTGCTTTTTGTTTAAAAGAGTACGGATAATTTTTATTTAATTCCAGTTGGGAATAAAAATTCGAGTTTCATTCCTGAACAAAGGAAAAACCGATTAAACCACTTTTTAAAAATACTCATCCACTTTGAATAACGCATCCATAAAAAAACAACAAATGGTTTAGTGCCCAAGGAAAGAATTAGTGGCGTAACCTCTTCCACAAAGTAAGAGCTATTACTTGTATTCTGTTTTGTCGTTTTCGGTCTCTTCTCTGTATTAGTCATAGGTCCTCCAACCTTATTAGAGCTTCTAAAGATATGCCATAAAATTGCAATACAGAGAAAAAAGCACTCAGCTTTAAGTTTATATCCCTCTGATGCTTGACTTTAATAACTGCGTAGCCATCAGTGCGAACCACAGCTATCATGATATGTCAAACTGGATTGTAACCAGCAAAAAATGCTGAAAGAAAACATTTTCCAAACAGTTTTCCACCTGAACACGAAAAGCGTTGACTTTGTTAGTCCTGTTCCGGGACTCCCTCTTACCCCGCCCTGAAAATGGGCCTGGAACCCAGGCGGGAAAAGAGAGAGTCCTGTATTACTTGCAGGCGCATACTCGGAATGAGCAAATCATATTGCATTAGATGCCAGGCTGGATATGTAAATAAAGGGAACCTTGAAACTCGGATCCGACAAAAAATCGTATATGAAAATTACTGCGTGATTTGCAGTGTCAGGAAAGAGAACATCTAAATTATGCCTCGCCGTGACCAAACGAGGAGAAAAAACCGCGATCGCAGTGATGTTGGAAAATTCTTGCCGAATAAATGTAACAACTGAGAGAAGATCGCAATAAATCGATGCAAAGGCTGAACTATTAAATATAGCATAGAACTTCACTAAGCGACAGAACAGCTCGGAGTCAGAATTTCATATTATCTGCAGTACTTTACCTTTAGCAAAGAGTTTCAGAAGGAAAGTGCTTTTATGTAGCAACATTCGCGGGAAGGGCTAGTCTAAAAATAAACCTACTTGTGAAAACGCCGTTTCACAGACGCTGTATGGAAGTTGCAAGCTCCAGACTATAAAAATTATTTTAAGTCGGGAATCATTTACATACATGATCTTCTTTTTAACTTAAATACAATAAACTCCTATAAATATTTTTCAAACAAAATTGTCAAAAGCAATTTTCTGCAATGGCGGGCCTCCGTCATTCTGTGCCTTCTCATTGGCCAAATTTATACCAGAGACGAATTATCCGTCAGAGACGAATTATCCGTCTGAGACGGATAATTCGTCTAAGTATAAATTCGGAACGAAGACGAATTATGGAGGAAAATTCGTCTGAGGCTGATTCGTCTGTTAGCACGTCTTGAAGACGTGCTAACAGACGGATAAATCGTCTTAGACGGGTGATCCGTTTCTAAATTTACATCTAGACGGAAACATAGACGATTTTTTGACAAACATTGTATTCCAACGCATTTTTATAAAACTTGACGTTTCGTATGCTAGTCAACACACATTTTCAAAAGTGACCGTTACAATTTTTAAAAACTATATATATATCGTAAACAATAGGGGTCTGGAACCTAGACTGAGAAAAATGATCTGCAGCAGTACGTGTCTAGACATAATGAAAAGTAATAGCTAAAACAGCAATAACTTCTCACTACTAATATTGACATTAAGGGAAGGCTTTAGCTCTTGAATGAACAAAGTCTCTTTAATTTTGCAGTGAAAGTCAGTTTTTCCGGACGCTAAAATGTCAAAGTGATCCCATTTAATGTCGTGGCCAGTGGTTTTCACATGATCAGCAATGGCTGATGAATGGTCACTTTTAGCTAGGGCCTTGAAATGTTCTGTTTTTCTGTCGTGGTATCTTCGCCCCATCACTTATAATTGGAAATAAAATGTTCGATATTAAAGACAAAAGATCAAAAGATTATTACTTGCTGCTTGTCTCAAAGAAAGCTGAACCTCCTAATATTGTTAAGATCTTCCAATACAAAGTAATCAATTCTATTCTTTACACTAACAGCAAACTATGCAAAATTGGATTTAGAAGTAATGATGCGTGTACTTTTTGTAATGATGAAAGCTGAGAATTTATATCACCTTTTCTATGAATGCCCTCACTCCAAAACGTTCTGGACTGATTTCAAATCGTACTGGTACCTTCTATCAAATCAGCCAATCCATCTTTCTGGGTTGATTATCCCACGAAATCAGAGCTGCCCAGGTAATCACAAGTCGTTCATGAGAAATTATTACCCTTGCGATTGAGAATGGTCACTCGTGCAAGCCAAATCTTATTACTGCGATTTTCTGCGGAATCTCACCTTCAAGCGCCAAGTGCCCAACTACGTTCTGGCTTCCATCAATCAAATTTCCGAAAATAGGCGCGAAGATCGACTCTGCCTCTGGAAAGTGAATTGGAGCTTTCAGTTAAGGGGCTCTTTACGCGAGCCTGGGTTGGACACCGAACCGGGTCAATTCAGCGTCCAATCTTACGTTTACACGAGCCCGGGCTGGGTGAGGATTGGGTCGATCTCGGCTTACCTGGGTCAGTCCTTTTTTCGCTAGGTTAAAAGGGCTGGTAACTACTTGTCAGTGAGGAAAATGGCGGACGAACCATGCAATCATCAGAATCATCAAAAATTAATTTTTTTTATTTTTTTATTTTGATGATTCATCTCGTTTTTGTATCCTTGTAGTTTCGCAATAAGATGTTCAGTCATTAAGTGATTCCAATGACAAGTTGACGTTCTTTTTTCCACACGCTCTTCATGCCCATTTACCTCCACCATTTTGCTACAGGCTGCGCATGGTCAAGAACGCTGAACCGCAAAAAGAGTGAAGTTTAAACGATCCCGGGTCAGATGGGCCAGTGTAATTACATGAAGAACTTGAAGAAATTTCAACCCTTCTACCCGGGTCAACCCGGGTCAACCCGGCAAGGGGGGCTGACCCGGCTAGACTACTATTTTTGGCTGCAAAAGGGTTGCCCTCCTCGGTGATTCAACCCGGGGTAAGAAGCAGCCTTAGTTCACAACTCGAATGCCATTATGATAACTCTTTAGAGGTTCTTCCGGTTAAAAGATTCGTACATATTCCATCGCTTTCCATCGGCGTCGAATGTACCGTGGGAACCAAAGATGCTGATTGGTAGGTTATTTCATGCATCACTTGATTTCGTTTGATTGATGGACGCCAAAATGCAGTTTGAAGTGCTTGAAGATGAGATTCCGCAGAATTATGAAAATCGCAGTGATGGCAAGAACCCATGACCCAGGGCCTACAACTCTACTGTGTTCGTGTAACGGCGTCACAGACCGATTTATTTTTAGATTGAATTTCCCGCGAATGAGACTCCCACAGGAGCCCGATGGCCAATTACAAGAAATTAAGCTGAAGTCATAGGGTCACCGAACAGGAACTGCCTTTGTTTTTCCGGAAAAGATAGTCTAAAAATAGATCGGTCTGTAAAAATGCCGTTACATAGGCCCAGTATGGGAGCTGTAGGCTCCGGGTCATGGGTTCCTGGTGATGGCCTGTTTACACGGAGGTGGGATAACCCGCCTGTCCATATAAACTCTTATCTTTTTCAGCCTCGCGTTAGCATGATAGGTGAGGTAACCCGCCGAGGTGGGTTGCCCGGTCTGCCAGACCGGGTAATCCGCCCAGTCGGTGTCTCGTTTTGCCTTGTAAATACTTGAAGGTGGGTAACCCGTCAACCCTGAGTCGGCTCGTGTTACGGAGGCGTTGCAGCATTAAGAGTGACAGTAAGAAGCCACAGCACTGACGAGTTGAAGCAAGAGTAGCTAGTGAGACTAGAAGAGCATTAACCGCCAGAATGCGTCCTTCACCCGCTATTTTGCCTGTTTACGTACTTGGCGACAAAGCAGTAGCCTCCAGAAAAAACACCCGGTACCCGGGGAGGGAGGGTAAGAATGCATGTAAACGCGAGATATTTTTGGACCCCACCTACGCGTGTGACCCCACCCTCCATGTAAACAGGCTCTAATTAAGACAAGAACTCATCTGAAATGAGCTTGATCTGTGAAATGCCGTTCCACCTGGATTTGGAGTTGTGGGTTCCTGGTTATGGGCTAACCCA
>NC_090886.1:12095043-12097543 GCF_036669925.1 Montipora capricornis | reverse complement strand
GGTCTTCTCGGAAATGTCACGCAATGGCGTGACAGTGCGAATAGACAATCGCTTTGAGAACTTCGCAGCGATTTTACTCTCTTGAATGCTCGGTGACCCCCATTTTTCTTTCCGTAGATCACTTCCTTTCTTGATTTTGTCCATTTTAACAAAAAACAAAAAAAATCTGTACGTGAGAAGTTACAAATATTTGGCCTTTTATGCTCTCGTGCGACCGAAGTTTTCTTTCTTAGACTAATATGTATCGTTTTTCAGAGTCTATTTCACCTCAGAAAAAGACATCAGTTGCAAAGGTTAATTTAGTTATATTAGTTATGTTGAACTGAGTACGTTTACCTGATCTAAATTTCACTCATGTAGCTTTTTTATTGCTGACAGTTGTAAGCTAAGATCGTCTTAAAGTAACACAATCTTCTAAAAATGCACCTCATGATCTCGAAAACGAGCGTGGTGACCCCCCCCCCCCCCCCCCATTTTTTTTGCCTTTTTGGCAAAAGTAGATCATTACCTTTTTTTACGTGACAAGTTTAAAAAAAATCTGTATGTTGGAACGTTTTGGGCGCGAACGTCCTTAAGTTGACGTGAAAATTAAGAATAGAGTTAACGTCATGTAACTGAACTAAGAGAAGAAATAGGGCGGTTTTCAAATGAGTGTCGTAAAACCAAAACCAAAGTAATTACTTTGGCCAATCAAAAAGGACGAAGACAATCCGGCAAACCAATCAAAACTCGAAGTAATTACACGTAGCCGACACAAAGAGCCGGAAAATGTGCACGCGCAAGCCACGATTGGTTTGGGTTCACTTCTGATTGGTTGAAAAAGGGGCTTGACAACTTTGAACCAATCACTGAGTGAAGTAATGCAAAACCAAAGTAATTCGCTAATTGCTTTCGACACTCAATTGAAAACCGCTCTATGTCCCTCTCGTCTCTCCCAAATAAAATACACGTGCACAGCGTCCCGTAACCTCCTTCCAAGGCCTTTTCTCCGCCAAGAGTGAACGAGGTTCTTTGAAGGTATTTTTTTCCTACCTTTTTGTTTCGTTGATGCTGTCGGTCCTTCAGCTCTTTGTTGTCTAATCACTCTGCAGTGAAACGGCGACAACAAAATTATTCTTTCTAAGAAACAGTGAGAAATTACAGGAGAAAGGCATCTCGTTTATTGATCAGATAACACGAAGTAAGGCAAAATGCAGTAATAATGTGCTGATCATAATGAGATGCCGTCGAGAGACGACTCTTTGCAACGACAACTTTTAAATACTACCGTGATCTAACCAGAGGCGTAACTTTGCTACAATGATGCCAGTGCAAATACATGGGCAGCCGCATACCGGGCCCAAAAATCGTTGACACCTCACATACATAACACTGCAACAACGTGAAACATTACATTTAATTAAAGCAATATAAGTTTCCCTTTGACAATGTCTTCATTGTGTCTTTCACATAGTGCGCAACAAGAGAGTATGAAAGTAAGAGAGGGAATCCCTCATATTGGCCCTATTCCATCGTAATCTCTCTTAAGTTATTTTTAGATCTCCTGCGAGATCCGGTATTCCCACGAGGGTTAACTGATAGCCAATCACATGTCCCCATTTTCGCGAACGACGCGAATCATTGCGTAGGAATTCACTCTGCTTTCAACATTGGTAGGATTGGCTATCAGTTAACCCTCGGAATGGGGCTAACATGAGGGATTACCTCTCTTACCTTCATACTCTCTTGTGCGCAATGATTGATGCACTGCAGTTTACGGAGAGTGCTAATGTGCATTTTCCCAAAAAGAACGAAAGAAAGAAAAAAAACAAAACAAAAACAATCAATTGTCTTTGTTTTTCTCGCGTCTACTTTTCCGCTTCTCGCCAACTTTGCGCTCCCTCGTCTCCTACACTTCCGACCCCTCTCTCCTGCAATAAGGCCAAGCCACACTTCAAATAACTAAGCCTCATACTTAAACTTTCAGGTTACAAAATGACGCCAGCTGATCTCGATGGCGTAAATGCCTCAGTTCTGACATATCATCGAATAATTGAAGCTTTTAAGTTCGGTTACGCATGGCGAAGTCAGCTTGGGGATCCAGCATTCAACGAGAACATCAATAAGGTTTGTGAAATATATTTCCTCTTCTAAATGACGCCTTTGCTACCGTCATAAATTTACTCTTTGCCTCGTAAACGATCGGAAATGTTTACAAAAGGCATCGCGTTTCGAACGAACTGGTTCGTAAAGAACAACCTCTTACAAACTGGGGCCAGTTGCTCTAAGCAGGGTTGGAGCTAACCTTTGGTTAAGAGGTATCAAAATCTATAGGCTTCCATGGTATTTAACGTTGGTTAGTGGTAACCATGCATCGGGCAACCCGGGCCAGAGCGCAAGGGCCTACTGAGGAATATTAGGGACTTTAAGCAAGGACAACGACGACGGCTGCGAGAACACAAAAAAAAACGATAGGCTTAAGCCGACGCTTAAGCCTGGTTTACACTGTGACATAATCATA
>NC_090886.1:12077543-12080043 GCF_036669925.1 Montipora capricornis | reverse complement strand
AGAACGCCGCTGGATAATGACATCTGACTTTTAAATATTGAAACTTCAAAACTCAAACTCAAAACTATTTCGTGATAGGTTTGGGTGTAGATATCGCTCCACCGACACCGGAATCATCTACAACAACGATATGGCAGATTTCGACATTCCTGGTTATGAAGTAGTGGAACCCATTTCCCCATCGCCTTTCAATTTTCCCGACCCGGGAAAACGTCCGTTTTCGTCCATGTCTCCCACCATTTTGACGGATAACAAGGGTGATGTCCAATTGGTGATCGGTGCTTCTGGCGGGAAGAGAATTACCACCGCTGTTTCATTGGTAAGACATACTTAAACTGAGCTCAAGATTGGTTTGACTTTGCATGAGCCTGTTTTCACCAGCGAACGCAAGCAAAATTAAGCGCTAGAAATATGCCGTGTAGCATGAAATTTTTGCGGGACTTTGAATTTACGGAATTTTGATTTTGCGGGAACAAATTTTTGCGGCTCGACTTGACTGAAATTTTGGCTGGGATTAATTTTTGAGGTTTTCTTTTCAAGCATCAAGACTATTTAAACGTTTATTACTTTTGGTCAAAAATCCGTGAATGATCGAGAAATGAAATGTTGATAGAACGCACTGGGAACTCGGAAAAATCCCAGCCCCAGATGGGATTCGAACCCACGACCCTATGTGATCTAGTCGGATGCTTTAACCACTGAGCTACTGGACACTCTATGGAGAGCAAGGGGGAAATGTGGTTCTTTGTAAATACCAAAATAAACGATCCTTTTTACCCCAATTTGTGATATATTGTAACACAAGTGGATTAAAAGCCATTTATTATTATATCAACGGGAGTATAATTTTTGCGGGTTTTAATTTTGCTGTTTTTTTTTTTCTTTTTCTGCTGGAAAGCGGATCAAGTACCAACCGCAAACTCCGAAAATTTAAAGCCCGTGAAATAAAAGTGCTACACGGTGGGGGATTCTTTGTTTGTAATTTTTTCTTCATTGGCACAAGCCCATCATTTTCGAATCTGTCAGCTAAAACATCAGTACTGAATATTGAAAGTGCATTGCATAATGCACTTTCAATATTCTATCACTCTATCTTGGAAGGACCCTATAGAATATATTGGTAACAAGATCTCGTCAAGATTAGGTGTTCTGCGTCGAGCGCGTAAGGTTCTCCCCATTGCCATTATTCGATTACTGTTCGCCTGTTTGGGACAGTTGTGGGGCTGGGAGCAAAGATTACCTAGATAAGCTAAACAGACGTGCTGCATGTATCATTGAAGGTCGATCAATCGGGGCTGAGGAGTTAAAATCAACACTTGGCTGGCCCAACCTACAAGCGCGCAGAAATTATCTCAAATGCCTTTTAGTCCATAAATGTCTTCACGGAATAGCGCCTTCGTACTTACTTTCAGAGTTTAGGCATGCCCACTTTTTCCATGGCTATAACACCAGAAGCCGTGATTTGATGCGCTCTCCCTTCACAAAAACTGCTAAGTATCAGGGGAGCTTTAGAATAAACGGCGCTCGAACTTACAACACCATTCCGAGAAACATTAGGCAAGTAGAGACGTTAAGAGAATTTAAAATCAAACTAAAGCGCCATCTTAAACAGTAACACCTGCGGTACATAAAAAAAAACGTGAAAATAACTACTTAAAATTTTGAATAAATCAGCAAACACAAAACGATGCAGCGATGGGCAAAATTGAAGAGGATTAAAATTTATTGCAATTAGGGTTTTTGAAAACTGTTCAGCTTAACAATTTTTCCAAGTTAATCTTTTTTGTTTGTATCTTAAATTTTGTATGCTTGAAAGAATTTTTTTGTCACGAAGCTTCGACTTGACTCGTTAAAAGTAATTTCTGGGTTAACCTTGAGGGAACAGGGATATTGGAGTGGTGAGAGAACTCGCCTCCCACCAATGTGACCTGGTTTCGATTCCCAGCTTGCGCGTCATATGTGGATTGTGTTCGTTGGTCCTCTACTCTGCTCCGTGAGGTTTTATTCCGGGTTCTCCGGTTTTCCTCTCTCCTCAAAAACCAATGTTTGATTTATCACAGATTGCTGGGCACTAGTTCATGATATCTGATTCTATGGGCAGCTCATTGGTCTTTCCAGGATAAATACAGTTATTAACAACTGAACTACGGATATCAGATTTCCATCATTTTCATTGGCTCGCCGGACACAGGCTATCAGTTCATTTATCTGCTGTACCCGATATGGTCAAGGAACGAGTCAGCAATAAAGCGAGCTGAAAACATTTTTGCAGCTCTGAGAAAAAAATGACCGACAAAAGCCTTTTCGACCGGAATTGACCTAGGAAGAATTCAGCATGGAAGAGTTGTTGATCCTGGAGTTTTTAATAAAACAATTATTCTACTCGGGCTTGCTGGATATAAAACCTCCTTGGTTATCTATCACTTCATATCCAGCGCGCCCTCTTAGAATAACATCTCAAGGTTTCTTTTTCTCAAATGTTATTAAGCACTCATTTTCA
>NC_090886.1:12065043-12070043 GCF_036669925.1 Montipora capricornis | reverse complement strand
ACAGAAATCCTTCTCTCAAACACAAAAGCACATCATCACAATGCTTTTGAATTCTAAAATTTAGCATTTGGGGTGCTGAAATTTAGATTGAATTTATGCAAAATGCTAATAATGCTAGCAATCCTTTTTACAGAAAAAGTGTGAAAAAAATGCTTGTTTAACCAAATAACGCTAAAGAAATGCTAGCATAATCGGGAAGCGAGGAATAATGGACTTTTTTCGTTTTCTTTTTTTTCCGATTTTTTATTTTTGGCAGTACTCTTGGGAAAATCCAATTTCGGCTCCTTCAATATCACCCAACTCAGTGCCTTCTTGTGTAGCATGTACCACAGGCAACGCAGTCTACGCTCATGGAGCGTCTAGTCGTAGATTTAAGAATCAGTTGATACTCACGATTCTTAGTAACAAACAAAATTCAAAGAAAGAAATAAACTTGTTAGTACAAAAACACTTACGAAATGCCAGGTGAGTTTTCGCGCGAAAACACGATATCTTCACGCCTGAGCTTCACTCGTGAAAAGATCGCCGTTGCTATGGTTACAAAATAAATCACATAGGACTACAAAAACTACTAAAATGAGATGGTTTGGTATTTCATTGTTGTTTGTATAATAAAGAGAATATTACATGACCGGTTGGAGATCCTCTATTTCTTGCATCGTCGGCATTGAGATATAAAGGGAGTTGAAGAAACGATGACGGCCACGGATGCGACGACACCACAAAAAGGAAAATTCATCTTGCTGCGGGGTGCATTTTGGCTCATATTTTTGTAGTACTTTGCATAAGACCGACTTGAATCAGTAAATTTTAGGTTTTCACGACAACAAGAGCATACAAATGTACTTTTTATTCTTTATAGGTGGTTTGCAATCAATCTCTAGACACAGATAGAGCGGTTTTCAATTGAGTGTCGAATGAAGTTAGCGAATTGCTTTGGTTTTGCATTTACTTCACTCAGTGATTGGTTCAAATTTCTCGCGCCATTTTTTCAACCAATCAAAAGTGAAACCAAAACCAATTGTGGCTCGCGCGTGCACATTTACCCGCACTTTGTGTCGGCTACGTGTAATTACTTCGAGTTTTGATTGTTCTACTGGATTGTCTCGGTCCGTCCTTTTTGATTGGCCAAAGTCATTACTTTGGTTTTGGTTTTAAGACACTCAATTGAAACTCGCTCTAACAATGACGTAATGTACAATTGCTGGTGGACGAACAAAAGAAGCTAATGAGAGATTTTTTGTTTTCGTCCAACAACATGCGGCGATGACGTAACGTGAAAATCACCTATTTTACTATGAAGCCGCTCGTACCAATTTATTTTTAGGATACTTCGTTCACATTGTACGACGTGGAAGAGATGTAATCCGGCAGAAGTTGCAAAAGACTTACGATAGGGCAAATTTGTTTTTTGAGGTAACGTCGTCAAACGCGCGTCGCAGATCTTAAGGACCCTTCAGAGGGTTTGCTTGTTTTCTTTTAAAACTCATGCGGTTCAAAAAAAATTCATTGCCAAACTGGTGAATTCCAAAGTAAATTTCACTCGAAAAAAAAATTTCGCACTCATCACTTCGTGATTCATGCAAGATCGGTTTTTAGTGTGAAATTTACCGTGGAATTCACTAGTTATGCAATGAATTTTTTGATAAAAGAAAGCAAAGAAAATGACTTAATTAAGCAGCAACCGGAAACTCCAAAACCCGAACAATTCGAAACCTTTTTGTTTTCAATAACCCTACAGGTAGTAAGAATAAATAATCAGGGAGCTTCGCTAATTTATATAGGATAAATGATTTTCACGTTACGTCGTCGTTGAGAACCGACTGAAAAGATCTTACATTAGTCGCTTTTGTTCGTCTACCAGCGATTGTACATTACAACATGGATATCTATGTCTCTGAAGATTGGTTGCAAACCCTCAGCGAGCGAATGGAAAAGATAAAGAACCGTTTCAGAGTCAACTGTTAATAGCCAGCGAATAGGAATGACGCTAAAATTAGAAACCATCAAAAAACTTTGTCAGTTTAAGGTCAAAAAAAGAGTTTTACTGATGTACTTTATTCCACTTTATCTCTGAAAACGAGATCATTCACATTTTGATATATTTCACTGAAACAAGCCAGCTTGGCTTGCAGGAACAGGAATCGGCAAAATTAAGTACGGCAATGCAACCAATTTCAAACAAGATCCGCTCCAACACTAAGTTACCTTTAGGTGCTTTAAACAAACTTTTGAAAACACAAGCTAGTAAAATCTCCCCCTAATTTTACGAAAACTCATTGCGATTACGTGTTAATAACATAAGGGCAAAATTTTCTTGTCACTGTCGAGGTCAGGCACATCGAAAAACAGTTGGGCAAACGGATTAAAAAAGCACTTTTTCCCTCGCATTTTAGAGCATAACAAATAAAAAAATCAATCTTTTCTTTATGTCCAAGAGAGTACAGATAATTTTTACTTAATTCCAGTTGGGAATAAAAAATCGAGTTTCATTCCTGAACAAAGGAAAAAACCGATTAAACCACTTTTTAAAAATACGCATCTACTTTAAATAATGCATCCGTAAAAATAACAAATGGTTTAGTGCCCAAGGAAAGAATTTGTGGAGTAACTTCTTCCACCAAGTAAGAGCTATTACTTGTATTCTGTTTTGTCGTTGTCGTTCTCTTCTCTGTGTTAGTCATAGGTCCTGCAGGCATCATGAAACCTTATCAAAGCTTCTAAAAATATGCCAAAAATTGCAATACAGAGAAAAAAAGCAGCTGTTAGCGAATTAAAAATAAACACTCAGCTTTAAGTTTATATCCCTCCAATGTTTGACTTGAATAACTGCGTAGCCACCAGTGTGGAGCACAGCTATCATGATATGTCAAACTGGATTGAAACCAGCGAAAAGGATGCAGAAAGAAAACATTTTCCAAACCGTTTCCACCTGAATACGAAAAGTGTTGACTGTGTAAGAACTCCAGGTGATCTGGTGACGTAATTCGGAGGACTGGGGAGAAAAATTTTAACGCTGTATCCCACAACTGCACGCGGCCTTATTTTCGAATTCAACATGGCAGAGGCGAGGTTAGATCTTGTCGGGTGTACTTGAATGTTCATTCAGTAACACGAAATGTGGTAGGCACGTAATGATCTGTTGAGTTTTGGCGATGGCAATACTGCGGGAAGTTTGGAAACAAAACCTAAGGCCGCGCGCGGTTGTGGGATACGGCGTTAAAATCCTTCTTCCCAGTCCTCCAAATTACGTCACCAGATCACCTGGCTATAGTTGACGTAGTATGGCCGTGCAGCCGCGTCGAGCCACAGAAAGCGCGCGAAGAAGTGGAGCCTCGTTTTAATTTGGGTTGAGCCTGTAATCCAATTGAAAACCAGTACCAGTATTTACACCATGTATGTAGTCTACGTATATACTCTTTTTTTGGCAATCCACACAATCTTGTACCCAGAGTCCTCGGGCTTTTAGGCCAGCGGGTGAGCGCCCGGAGAGACTCTGGGATAATCGACTCCACTTTCCCAGAAAACGTGGGTTCCGGTGTTATTACGTATGCTTGAGTTTAAACGGAAGAAGAAAAGACAAAACCGTTAACAGTAGAAATGGCGGGTTGAAAGTATTCGAGAAACAAGAATTTTAGCTTTACACACAAAGAAACTGGAAAAATGATCATTTGCTTACTGTAAGAGCAAGTGAAGATGAAACTTCTGATTTCGGTGAGTGTATTTAGTGTTTCAGCGTAAATTCCATCGTTCAGAATGCCATGAGAATGCCATCGTGCAAGCAACACGATCGACAAATTTTTGTGGAAACGACCTCTTCTTCTACAATTTGATGTTTCCGTAATTCTGAATGGCTTCGACAAGACCTTATTCCACGGATTTCTCCTCAAAGGGACTGATGTAATGTTTTCCCACGGTACTTTTGCAACAGCAACAGTAATCACTTTTTAGCAGCGTAGGAAAATTCCCGTGCGGTATAAGACATAATTCAAACCTCGTCGTTTTATTATTTTGGTGATTTATATTTTTCTGAGGTAGAAAAAATCAAACAGCACTGAAACTAGCAGCCTGCGCTCGCAGACGTATTTCCGGTTGTCGCTTCTCTCCGCCCGAAAAGGAGAGAAGCCGGAAATACGTCTGCGAGCGCTGGCTATGAAACTAGTTTCAGATTTTGAATCTCCCTCCAAATTCTGGGGCTTCCGAATTACTTACCGACTTCCTGTCGGACTGCCATTGTTACGCAAGCGGCCAATCAAAAATATAGTTCAAGTCGATTATCCCAGAGTCTCTCCGGGCGCTCACCCGCTGGCCAAGAAGCCCAAGGACTCTGGGTACGAGATTGCAATCCACAGCAAGGTCATTTGTACTTCGCACTTTGCATAATAAGCTCTATTGTTCAAGGAGGATATACAATATAACGGGGTTGGAGATTAACTCCAGTTTAAATAACGTCGAGAAGTCTGCACGTTCCCCAACATTGAACAATGGATAAAAAACACATTTCCGAGCAGAGCGATCTGGCAAATCTCAACGTTTCTCCAAATCTAAACGGATTATAAAACACGTCAATCTCCTGCACACGTTTGTCCCAGACTCGATCTTTAATAGACCTTAGCACGGTTTTCGACGCCATCTTGACGGATAGGCAAAGCGGTCAGAAATTACAGTGTTTGTATGGGAATCCGATAGCAAATAACTTCTTCCAAAATTGAATTTTTTACAATTTATGAATCGCAACTTTAAAATACTAGGTAGAAGATTGTATCCACCAAGTTTGAAGGATGTAGCTTTCCTATAAGTGGCTGGGCTAATATATATATTTTTTCCATACAGTTGTCTTTAATTTTTTTTCCTGCGAACCGCGCCTAGCCAGCCAAATTTTTACAGACAAATAAATGTGTGGAAAATTCAAGAAGTTTATTGAGCGTCTTCTAACCAAGTTACATCCTTCAAGCTTGGTGAATACAATCTTCTACCTAGTATTTTAACGTTGCGATTCA
>NC_090886.1:12047543-12060043 GCF_036669925.1 Montipora capricornis | reverse complement strand
AGGACATACATCATTCTAGAAATAGCGCAAGAAACAAAACATTTCAATGTCATGTTGTTCAACTTTTGTCTTTACATTTCTAGAGTAAACCTGATACGAGTCGCGCCATCTGTCTGTAATGTGAAGTCCCGGCTCCGTACCTCTCAAATAATTTACCTTTAAGAAGTAAACATCAAAAAATTAGTCTTCCTTGGTTGAGAAATTTTTTCTCTTTGTTTAAATTCATTTGTAGTTATATTACCAATCCAACTACACCGAATGATGTGAACTTTGCTTGCGACGAACTTCGCAAAACTTCGTTTCGAAGTTCACAATTTGATTGACAATTACGTAATGAAATTGCCAAGTTCGTAGCGGTCTTTGGGAATTTCAAACGAACTTCGAAAACCGTTTGTCAAAAGTTTTGTGAAACGCACTGTAACACAGTTCGATGTACAAAACGATGTCGGCGTTTTTGAATTGGTTGACGTGTTTTGATTTTATACCATGCTCTGTCTAAACACTACTTTCAACTTTGATGGAAGATTACAAATGTAAAAACGCAATATAGCAAATTCAGGTAAAAATTTATATCAAAATCGATTGCTTCAAAAAAGTTCAGAAAAAATTTAAAATCCCTCTTAAACCTCTAGAATAGGACTACCTGTTTTTGGTTTAACAGCCTAACGTAACGTTTCAAACAAAATAATTATGTTTTGGATTCAAAACTACATTCAAGGAACATTAAGATGATGTTCATTTCATTCTCGTAGCATAAATACTAGCGAAATAAGAACGTTTTAAGAAACTGACACCTCGAACCTGTGACGAGACCTTAAGAAAGGATGATGGCTGCAGCAGCGAAAATGTCACTTCAAAATATAAAGGAAAGAAAAAGGAACCTTATTTAAGTGTCTAGTAGTTCTAGCACTGGAGCACTAATTGGGGACACTGTAAACAGAAATTAACAATTGACACAAATCATCATGTGAAGTGCTTGTTTTCAACCCCATATGAACCATGTGAGCGTTAGCCCTGCTAATGGAAATAGGCCCACACAAGGACAGAGAAAAACTCTGATCAGGGTGGGAATTGAACCCACGACCTTCAGGTTCGATCACCACTGCTCTACCGACTGAGCTAGAAGATCAGACGGGGGTAAGCCGTGGGAACTGAAGATGTTATAGTCACGGCAATGAACATGTACAAACGTAACCCTTCCTGGACTGGTGTCAGAGGTTTGAAGTAAAGAAAAAGAATGAACGATGTGCTCACGTCGTCGTCAAAACGTTGTTTCGCAGAGTACGACCATTTTTCTTTTTATTTGTTATAAGGATCAAAGTTGAATCTTCTTATTCTTCGGGCTCGATTTTCGTGCGCATGCGTCAGGTTCCTTTATCATTCAAATATTCTTTTGGTTGTGGCATTCCAAGTAGCTAGGCCTCGATTGTGGAGGTATCAGTTGTTCACCTGGCGAATTTAAGTCTTAGAAACGACTTATCCAGGCCTGGTAACTTTCATTTTTTCTTGTAAAAAAAATCGATTAGTAAAACATAAATAAGCTTTTCCTTGCCTTATATTTTAACCAACGGTCAATCGGCTTACCATTTTTCTCACCTTGTTCGCAGAGCCCGGAAATCAAAATTAAAATTAGGAAATCAAAATCGGCATACGGAACTAGAGGAATGAGAAGGGAAAGCACTTCCCCTCCCCCTCCCCCCTCCGTCCCTTCCAGGGACGCAATCTATTGTGGCCCAGTTACTTTCCCGGGAATTAACCAAGCAAATTTCTGTTTTTCAACTTTGGTGTCATTTTTTTCAGACCCAAGATTGTCGTAGGTATTGTTATCCTTTTACTGTTGGTTGGTTTGGGAGTATTCCTCGTTTGGTATTTCACACCAGAAGACGAAAGCGCAGACAAAAGCGCAGACAAAAGCGCAGACGAAAGCGCAGGGGGGCCATACCACAAGCATGCAGTTGCTACCGACACGAAGATGTGTTCAGATATTGGAAACGATACCCTTAATGCCGGTGGCTCGGCCGTGGATGCAGCGATCGCTGCCATGTTTTGCCTTGGAGTCATAAACATGCACTCTTCCGGAATCGGTGGCGGTGGAGTAATGCTGATCTACAACCGTTCCGCAAGAGAAGCAAGCGTGATTGACTTTAGAGAGACCGCGCCGGCAACTGTGGCTAACTTTACACCTAACGCTACTGGAGTCGAGGAATCTAGATTTGGTTTGTACAAATCCTTTAAAAGCACCACTTTTAGAACTACAATCGCTTTAACAAATTCTTGGACAACTTCAATAACACTCCCAAAAATCGCTTCGATTAATGTTTAAAGGTGTACCTGATATTTTATAATTCTTCTCCTAGCGGCCTTCCATGTGCTTCCCCTACACCACCCCACGCAATGTTGAAACCAACTCCTGCTTTCCAGATCCTTTCCGGGTTTCAAATGAACATTGAAAGGGAAAGGGGTGGGATGCGTTGCCTGTGAAACCGCTCATACATTATTGACTTCATTGTCCCAAGAATTTTGTCTAGGACTAAAGTTGTCAATGCTGTTTTAAATTGAATGCCTAAAGTAATTTTGAGATTTCTTATTTTTGCACGACTCAACTTGAAGGTCGGATGAAAGATCTTGTGCTGTATTCTAACTTCTATCTCGCACCGGTTACTTTACTGTCACTTACAGCGGGCTGCATATATTCCGTTTGCGTTCTGATTGGCTCGTTTGATCGTCGTAGGTTGTCGGTCGGTTATCGGTTGTCGATCATCGTCATTGGTTGTGATTGGCCAATTTTAATTACACTGGTTTTGGTAAATATCCTTGGCTTGCACCTGACGTCATTGGCGGCCATGTTGGCATACTGAACAATAGCAAAAAAGTCTTTTGAGAATTTGGCTCTGTTATTAGGGACTTAAACCAGGACAACTGCAACGTCAACAAAAACGTCACTCCAAAATATAACTTAGCGCTGTCGAAAGTGTTTCGCGATTATTTCGTTTTGTTCACCAGTTTTAAAATACGGGCGGACTATCCTATAACTGTAACGATTTTAAAGCAAATGAAAGGTTCATTGTTATATGCTCACATTGTCGTCAAAACCTAAGGTTTGGTGGAGGGTGTGAATGGGGTTAACCGACTAGCGACAAAGGGCTGGAAAATATTACTGACTACCGACAAAACTAGACCCTCCGTGAGGGTACACTGGGTTGCCTGTGGTACGTGCAGTGTTCCAGGCAATCTTTTTCAAGTTGGTGGGTCATTAAGACCATTTATTACATGGCTTGTGTTTGTAGCCGATATAACGCACGCTCTGATTGGCTAATTGTGACTGAATTGTAGAGCATTATGAAGTCATTAAGGGGTCACCCAGAAGTCATACCAGCAGAGGCCCTTTGGCTCACAGGTCCTCACACGTTCGTACGACGAAACAGATCCTTTTCTGAGGTTAAAAACCTGGCAACCGGCCTATTAATTTTAACTCTCTTTGCTACTTTCCCAACCGCGAGAAAACCGCGGTAAATTACCCATCGCCAAAAAATGTTTTTTTTCTCAAAAAATATTTAAAGTTAAGGGGAAAAAATACATCATTTTAAAGCTAAGAAAATACGCTTTCCAACAGCATATAACTTATTTACAGACAACTGAAACATTTTATAAAAGCGAAAGTTGAACGAAAAAATTTAAGAAAAATAACAGTAAAATATGTTTTCCAGGCAAAAGTTGGTCATTTTAGCGTTGATTACGAATTTTTGGATGCAAAACTAAGAATTTCTGCAATTTATCTGCTTTCTTGGACATAAATTCGACCGAAAACTTATAAGGCACGAATATTTTTAGATTTTTAGTAATAATCGGATTAGCGATCAATGCGTAATGTGATAAAAGTGTCAAATTTGCGACCCGTTGCTAACGGCAACGGAAGCGATCGCATTACGAATAATTAACCTCTGTTTGCCAAAAACCACCCAAATAACCGATTTTTCCGACGGAAAATTCATCCCAGAGGATAAAACAATTCACTGGACATGTAATCAAGGTAAATAAGTTCGAGCGAAAGCGAAAGCAAGCGAATATTTTGAGGGAAAACACAATTATGTAAGATCAGAGGAGCCGGAACATGTGAAGACACGCAATTGCATCGCTACGAAAATAATCTTACCTTTTCAGCGATTTTAACGCTTGAAATTCCATCCCATCCACCTGGTCTAGTCTTTGAATTCACTATTACCGCTGCCCTACGAATCTTCAGTGTTCTACATAACAGCACACTTGGTAAAAGACGGCTCGACAGGAGACAGATTGTTGTCGAAGGCCATTGTCTTGTTCAGTATCCAATTGACTTGCCATTATTGAGCTTCGTAAGGGTATATTTTGTCCAAAGATCCACTAAAACGCCATTCGCGTTACATGACTTTCGACGCCATTGCCGGTTAAGGTAATCGTTCTACTGTGTCCACCAGAGAAATCTACGCATTTCCCACTACCCTCTCGATCCTAAGAAAATACGCGCACAAGGCTCTATGCACAAAGACACCTCTTAGCAGGGGAGTGACAGGCAAGACTTTTACCGACACGGAAAATAAAAAAAAAATAATAAAACAGAAAAATCTACCAAATTTCCAACTGGCCATACGGCAACCCAGTAAAAATCTTCGCACTAGTGGTAGCAATAAATTGGATTAACCAGGAAGTTAAAGAAATATTGTTGCCTTACCAAATAAACTTCATTTTACCCTACAATGGCAAAATCATTTGTCAGAGAATTCCTGTCTCCTACCGTATCACATTTCAACGCACGTATGCAAATTTGTTAACTCATTTTTACCGACAGGTCTCAAAAACCGCTGATTGGCTAAGGTTGCCTTTCAAGGACGCGTTCGCAAGACGGTAACACTGACTTATTGTTCACTGGCGAAAAACATGGCTGCCATTGGGTGTTTATCCGATCTCCGTTGATAAAAAAAAGACCTTTTTCAGGCCAGTAAAACGGACGAATGTTTTGACTGCATAGTGCGCTTTTATGCCAGCGAGATTCTCTTTTTAGTTGTGGGCCACCGTACTTTTTAGCCAACAGTGCTACGAGGGAAATTTCTTTCACAATTTCAAGATCAACGCGAGTCCAGGTTGCTGTGACAGTGTTTAAGTGGAAATTCGTTTGTGGAGCTTACCGACTAATGGAAAACCATCTTGATTTCAATTCATGCGTTTATCTTTTAAAAAGTGGAGCAAAAAAGATATCACTAAATTTCCAAATGGTTTTTCTCTTCCGACTAAATATTTAGACGTTGTTTCCGCGGGGGCCCGCATCTAGAAGAAAAGATTTTTGCATTTTTTTTCAAAATTAGGTTGTTAAAATTGCCATTCAAGTGGTCCACAGAGGCAAATTTATTAAGACGGAGGAAAAAAAAAAGAAATGCATGACGTCCCTGAAAAGTTAGAAATGTATTTCAGTCGTTCAAAGATAAATTTTAAAGTGAATTTAGCACCAATGTCATACATAACATGCCATATAAGCACCTCATATTGGGTACACTAGAAGGAAACCTTTTAGTTGCAATTATATTTTGCTGTAGTCATTTCAAGCAAATGCCAATCGTTTGCTTCCCTCCAAATTATAGAAATAAACATAGATTAGGTTAACTCTGAATAGCCAAAACAACAATACCGGTATTCCAAGTTGAAAATTTGATTCAGAAATCCAGCTCACTAGCAGGGGGGATTTTACTGTAACAAAATATTACTACAGCTAATAATACACTTTCAACACATTGTAGTGGGTTAATGTGACAACAAAAATAATTAATCAAGAATTGGTTTTATCTTCCAGCAATAAAACAGCAGGAGGATATAAAATTAGGTATCTTCAAAGTTTAGAAAACTTGTTGAAGGTGATTCAGTGCTATTATCCAAAACAAATTTCATGCTGGCCTACTAAATACTTCCAGTGCAATAAATTATTTAACCTCTCTTTGTGGACTCTGGTTGCAACACAGTGGTTTCAATAATTTAAATCCCCTTCCATTAGATTTAACTTTTAAAAAACTTCATAACTTCATATTTATGTAATACTTGTTCAAATTCATCGAGCAAAAGCATACAAAGCTACTTTTGAAAGGGGCATAATCCCATGTTGGAGTTTTCTGGAGAAGGCTTTCACAGAAATAACTGCTGTTACCTTTCCATATGGAAAAAATATTTCAACATTAAGTGCAATAAATTTTTAGCAATTGCTTTAAAGAATACTAATCATTCCTACCATTTCCAAGAATGAATAAATTAAAGTTGAATGCAGTAAGTGTAAGAAGTAAAAAAAAGTGGCATATTTTTTCAAACTGTAATCTATTTCAGATTCTTGATTTAGTCCCTGGATAGTATTAAACAATGGTGGTAAAGTAAACAAACTGTCCCAAGGGGAGCTCCTTTACAAAAATGACAGGGGTTCTTTTTGTTCTATTTTAGAGAAAAATTGTGGATTTGTACTGCTTATGATGCTGAGACCAAACAGCTGGCGGAGTTGCTGCAGTACATTTAAGGCTATCAATCTGAAAAATGACTGGAACTGTAAGACAATTTGGTACACGAGCAAATAACTTTTACTTATGAATAATTCATAAGTAAAAGTTATTTGCCAGTCATTTGTCACTTTAGACCTGGTTCCTCTCAGGGGACAGATTTTTTTAGCCTACTTCCACAAAACAAGGTTCTGTTACCTTTAAGGGTTGTTTTTAAAAAAAATCCAGTAAGTGGCCTGTCATTTTTATAGGGAAAACCCCTCCTGAGCAAGCTGCATCCTCATGTTTGGATTCCCATTGATTTAATGTTATAGGAAAATTGGTTCTACATTATATACTCAAATACCATTATAGTCTTTATAGTTTACTCCTCGAGCCACCAGCTTCAACTTTGATACTTTGTTCTAAAAGCCAAAGCAACGCAAAGCAAAGCATGGTGGAGGTGATGATTAATCACTTGTTTTGGTTCAAATGAAGAAAAAGAAAGTCAAACTAACAATAGCACTTTAACCCTTTCACCCCTAAACCGGCCATACTTAGCATTTTACTCTGTCTAACACCAGACGATTTTACTTGTCAATGGGGAATCCCCAGGAGTCAATGGGTTAATCACTCACTAAAAAATGTCCCAATAAAATATTATGTTCCACTAACGACCAAAACTGTACTAATAATTTGAATTACAGCTAAGGTCTGTCAAATTTCCATCTGAGTTACCTGACAGCTCTTACAGTACTTCTCAACATAAAGAAAATAAATTCTGTGGACTTAAACATTCCCAAATAGAAATGTTATATATTCCAAATATTGTTACGTAAACTCTTCAAGATTTACCTGCTTCAGGAACTTCAAATCAATGAATATTTGGAATAATTTTCCTGGACTCCTGCAAACTATGTGCACTTTTTAATGGTTTGCCCTTTAAAAGTAACACTCAGAAATAATAATGCAAATACAACTGAGGCTGTTTTGCCTTATCTACAAGACAAGACAACAATATCCTTTATTCAAACACAATCAATATAAAAGCAATAATACGTGCTTGTGGGGTCATGTGCTAACTATAATAAAGATACACTACAGGAAATAAAAGCTTAAAACTAACTATGTGATAGACATAGGATATCTACACATAAGGGATAAGAAAAATAATCAATTGCTATCCAAAGATCATATTTGCAAATACACCAAAAGGTAACGGTTGATTGACAAGTTCCTTGTGCAAAATGGTAGAGCATGTTTGAAGTCCATCAGTACCAAGATGAGAAGTTATGATAAAAACTCTAAACATAATTTTTATCAAAATTATTTTACTGCCATCAAACCCAATGAGACCTTATGCATGGGACACTGTTTCTAGCTGCAGCTCCAAATCACATAATATATTAATAAATTTTGCCATCTAAGAAAAGAGCAAACATGTGGGGTGTAACCAAAAAAAGTCCAAGGCAATAATTCTTCCTTTAAGCCTTTTAAGGAAAAACTATCCACTGTCAACCATTCTTGACTCATAACAGACTCCTTGATCCACCAACACATGACCGTCCCCCCAAAACCAAAACTACGTCATTACTGCTTCCAGAAAACAACAGTCTAAAAACAAAGATTTGCAAAACAGTCACGAACCTGAATCTATAGAGATCTATATACATCTGTACCTACACTTCTGTTCTTCCAAACATTATTTTAACTAACATGGATATTGATTTTGATTTTAAACTCAAATTAATTGCAAATCCATAACTTGGTAACTACTTGAACGCAAGGATCGTTGAGTTGTAACTGCTAAAAAGTACAATAACTTAAACATTCACCAGAAAAGGGAATATAAATGACCTTAAAATCGAACTTAAGACGAATCCAGTTTATTTTCACATTAAAAGAGAGCAGCGTACAAAGATAAATGGACGATATTAAAGCATTGTTTAACGTGAAATTACAATCATGATTGAGCTATAACGCTAGACGAACGTTAAGCGGAAAAACAAAATTGTAAATTATTACTCACGAATTAGTTTGCGAAGTCATCTTTTGCACACGATCCGACTTAGTCTCGTCACTCTCCATTATATAAACTTCATGCAGTCGCTCCTTTCGGTTTAAATCCACAACAACACCTTTAGGAAGTGTTTTCTCAAGACCATTGGAACGAAAAAAAAGTCATTTTTGATATTTTCTTGTGAAAAAAGCAACGTAAACGTAGTCCACATCTCAAGCTTAACAAACCATGGGCAGCTTTAACAAACGAGAAAAACAGAGTCCGGTTCATCTTCCACTAGCAGCGAACATTTACACGAGAAGGAACCAGATAAGGGACAATATCTTTTGGATAACAACCGCCGATCTCTCTAAACTTCGTACAGAGGTAAACTAGAAATGTCGAAGGCGCAACTCAACCTATTATTAAAATTTGAACAAATGTACGAGCGGCCTGGTGAGAGGTTAAAGTACGTGGGGAAATCTCATTTGTCGTCCGCCATTTTGAAACATTGATGGCGGGAAATAATTGAGCATGCTCAGTGGTTTTTAAGACCAGTCATTTTTACCACGTCCTGATTCCTGCGAATTTTTTTTTCTTTCAAATATCAACAAAAATATTATTTCTCGTCGAGCGTTCCATCTTTTATGTTCAAATAACTGCTAAAAATAAAGATTTTTTAACGATCTCTCCGTGGATACTTTTTTCATAATTTAATATTCTGTCAAAATCTGTGAAAACACAAAAATAGCAACGCACGCAACAAATTTAGTCGCATTTACCGCTTCGTCGAATTTCCATGCTTGACACAGGAACTTTTAGTTATTGTGAAAATCTTTCTGTATTCGTTAGCAATCACCCTTTGAGAGAAATCGACCGGTCTGCGAATATTTTGAGTTTTTTTACAATGGGATGTCAAAAGGCCAAGCGGATGTTATGCATAATCGGGCGATCAAGTTGCGCGTGTGATCCGTTGTAAATATTTTTTCACAAAATGTTCCCGAATCGTCAAGTATCACCACAGAAGACAAGGACATCATTCTAAAAGCTTATTCTACGGAAAAAGTTGGTTCTAGAGGTAATTTTGAGAGTGACGGCAGACGGTAAATACAAACTCACAAGGCATGGTATATTTGATTAAGTTAACAGAACAGAAAGACGCCAACCTCATTTTGACACGAAAATGCTTTACTATTGCCATAAAAACTATTCAGTTACGCTCGCATATTACAAAACATGATGAATTCATTAAGGCCACCTTTTCCAGCGAAATATTTTTTGAAACAAACAACATATTTGCTATTAGAGGCAATCTTTCTTTCAAAAAATTCTTGGCTGTCAAATTTCATATTATTTTTACCTGAAGACTGTGCAGAGAACAGAGATCACTGATCCACTTAAGGTGTTCGATTCCTTCTCTGTCTTTGTTGAACCCATAAGTTACCAGAGAATTTTCCATTTGAAAAATATTTGAAAAAATACAAACTAGGTTACACTGGTGGTTTAAAAGATGACATATTACAATAAAAAATGTTCCCAACGTTTCGGTCACAAACACGGACCTTCTTCAGGGAAAGTGAAAGAAAAAAAGCACACAAAAGCACAGATATAGGCAAGAGTCTTGCGAGTTAGACGTTGATTAAAAATTCGTGATAAGTGTCATTTTTTCTTGTTTGCGAGGGTCAAGTGTAAATACTCCTTGGGGAGTAACGCCCCGTCATCTCGGTTGAGAGGGTCTCTCGCCACTTTGATGCCGTGGTTTTCCAAAACTCTCTTTATTGGCTCAGAGGTCCCGCTGGCATTCAAACCCTATCAAACAATGAGCCAGATGTTTCCCAAACCGAAAGACCAAATAGACAAAGAAGAAACTCGTGGCCCTGTTTACGACATTCCTTGCGCTGATTGTAGCAAGAGCTACGTCGGCGAAACGCAAAGAAAATTCTCAACAAGAAAAGGCGAGCACCAGAAGGCTGTCGCACGGAGACAATGCAAAAAATCAGCACTTGCAGACCACGTGACAAATACCAATCACGATATCGCATGGGATGAGGCCACAATTCTCAGGACTAATAGTAATTGGCACCAAAGGAAGATTTTGGAAGCTTGGGAGATTAATTGCGCGAGAGACCCGCTCAACCGAGATGACGGGGCGTTACTCCCCAAGGAGTATTTGCACTTGACCCTTGCAAACAAAAAGAAAAAATGACACTTACCTCGAATTTTTAATCAACGTCTAAGACGCAAGACTCTTGCTTATATCTGTGCTTTTGTGTGGTTTTTTTCTTTCACTTCCCCTGAAGAAGATCCGTGTTCGCGACCGAAACGTTGGGAACATTTTTTATTGTAATATATTATCTTTTAAACCACCAGTGTAACCTAGTTTGTATTTTTTCAAATATTTTTTAAATGTGCTCACCTGGTGACAAACCCAGTTTTAATACATTTTCCATTTGGTTTCAGTGTTCTACATAACAGCACACTTGTGAAAACATCAGAAATAGAGCTGACTTCGATTTCGGCTCGACGGGCGATAGTTGTTGTCGAAGTCCATTACTCCTCGCTTTTATGATTTTCACCCCCTGTCTTATTTATCCAAGTGAAGTTCCATTCTTGAGCTCCATACGGGTATATTTTGTTTAAAGATGCACTAAAACGCCATCCGCGTTACCACGACTTTCGACGCCATTGCAGGTTTAATAATTAAACGTTTTCCTGTGTGCACCAGGGAAATCTACGTATTACCCCAGCCCCCTCAAACCTAGCAAAGTACGCAGAGAAGACTCTATGCACAAAGACACTACTTAGCAGGGGAGTGACAGGCAAGACTTTTCCCGACACGGAAAAAAAAAATTAACAAAACGACGAAATCAAACACAGATTCCGACTGGGTTTGCCATACTGGCAACCCAGTAACGAGGGAAAAATTACCGACTAGCGACAAAAAAATTAACTGGGATTTACCGACAACCGACAAAGGTCGAAAATTTTAACCGACAACCAACATGTGGACCCCCCCATTCAGACCCTCTTGGTGATTTCACGTTGTTGTTTTGTGAAATACAGCAAAAAATGCACGGAAAGTCGTGCAGCACGAGTATTTTTCCTTTTTTAACCAATCATATTCTTGCTTTGTGGCGTTGCCGTAGCCGTCGTGCTCGCTTAAGCCTGGTTTTCACTAGCGACGCAAGCATATAAGCACAAGCAACACACGCAGGCGCATTTACTTGTTGTTAATTAGTGTCTATTAATCGAACAAAAGGCTGTAATAAACAACAAGCTACTGGGTTTGCGTATGCTTCTTGTGCTTATGCTTGCGCTCGTGTCGCTAGTGAAAAACCAGGCTTTAAACTACCAAGTATGCAAAACGTGAGCTACATTTTACTTTTGTTTTGTACACCAACAAGGCCGTCAAACCACGAGGAGATATATTCTTTCGACGGTAATCGGGGATGCACTAGTTCGGATGCTCTACCACTGAGCTATAGGAGATGTTCGGAAAAATCAGAATGCTCCTTTGCAGGAGTCGAACTTACGATCTTCCGATTACTAGTTCGGATGCTCTACCACTGAACTATAGGGGATGATCGGAAAAGGCCGAGTGCTTCTTTGCAGGAGTCAAACCTACCCCCTCTTTCATCCCAGTGCGATAACTAAGTCCCAAACCTAACTGAAAAAAAGAAAATCGCAAACAATTTAAATTTAGTTTGATTTGTGAACACCTTCATAAACAACAATGAAATGTTGTTAAGGTACAAAGTAAAATTTATAAATATTTAAGAAAAGTAGGTACCTTTTGGGGCAGGGTTTGAGATGTGATGTGACTCCTAACCAATTATTTTACCTACCTTTTTGTTGATGGCGTTTGACATATTCCTTGTTGCTTATTCGTTGCCTGTTCGCTTTACGGAAATATACATATTTACTCTCTTTTCAGCGGAATCTCATAATTGTAGAAGCAGAGATTTTTTTTAGAACAAAAGTACTTTCTGTTGATTCAATCTTGAGCCTTGTTGGTA
>NC_090886.1:12030043-12037543 GCF_036669925.1 Montipora capricornis | reverse complement strand
GTATTTTGTGTTCATTGAAGGTATTTTTTCTACCATTTTCGTTTTCGTCGACGCTGTGGGTGTTTCAGCTCTTTGTTGTCTAATCACTCTGCAGTGAAATGACAACAAAATAATTTATAACTAAGTAACAGTGATAAATCACTGATTACAAGTATACAAAAGGGGAATCTAGTTTATTGATCAGATAACACAAAACTCTTTCCGCTCTTCAAATAACTAATCTTGCCTTATTGTGTCTTTCACATAGTTCGCAATGATTGATGCACTGTAGTTTGCAGAGAATGGGCATGTGCAGCTCTCTAAAACAAAAAAAAGAAAGGAGAATCCGCTTCCCTTCAACTTTACCACCCCTTCCCCCGCCCACCTTTCTCCTACACTTCCGACCCCTCTCTCATGCAATCCAGTCCCTCTTCAAAGAATTAAGCTTGTCTCATACTTAAACTTTCAGGTTACAAAATGGCGCCAGCTGATCTTAACGGCGTAAATGCTTCAGTTCTTACATATCATCGAATCATTGAAGCTTTCAAGTTCGGTTATGCATGGCGAGGTCTGCTTGGGGATCCAGCATTCAACGCGAACATCAACAAGGTGCCTGAAATATATTTCCTCTTCTAAAGGACGCCTTTGCTGCCGCCTTACACTTTGCCTTATTAACAATCGAAATTGCTTGTAAAAGGCATCGTGTAACAAACAAACTGGCTAATATAATCTATATTCTGCGAAATGTTAGCCATCAGAAAGAGTCTAATATTTGGTAGCAAAAGCGCCAATTAATTATAAAGCCTTAAGCCATACAGTCATTCTATGTAAATTTTGATTTTTAAAGCGACAGTGCTCGAAGATTATCGGGTACATCGGGATCAATTCTTTTTAGAGATAGCTTGTTATGCAATTCAGTGAGGCAAAAACTGTAAACAAGAATTCCCTTATTGGGGATGGGGAACTTTCTGCGAAGCTCGAGCAATCTCCACGCAAATCTAAACACACCCTCACTGAAATGAGACTAAGCATTGCTTCTTTACAGAAAATGCCGTTCTGTTAGCTGACAACACTACTTAGCTACAGTTTTTCTGGTAATGATCCCACCAGTACCATGAGCCCACAACTAGGAATGTACAACTTCATTGTATTTGTGGAACGGCGTTTTTACAAATGGAGTTATTTTTAGATTAATTTTCCTGCGAAACCAGACATTTCCAGCTAATTACGAGTCTTGATGAGAAATTATTACCCATGGGATTGAGAATTGCCACTCGTGCAAGCCAAATCTTCTTTAAGAACTCGTCTAAAAATGGGTTGCAACTTCTAATTTCATTGGATCCCGTTAGGACGCAGCTTTATTGTTTTTATTGTTAGGGTCAATTGTTTGTTTTGCATCGTTCTTTGTGTCCATTGTTTTCTGGACCAATCCCGAGAGTCGTTCCGAGGGCTGCGTTGCGGATCTGTGAAAATGCCGTTATATCAAGAGTGAGCTAGATAAGAGTGTTGATCTATCACTTTGCGGTCTTGCCCCAGCGCAGTTACAAATGGATTTATTTTTAAATACACTGTACTCGCGAAACAAACAAAGGGACGCCAATTTTAACCAATCAGAAGAATCTATGTCACGCGTAGCTGCTTCTGCCGTGTTCTTTTGAGGAACATGGCAACTGATTTTCGCGGGAACGGGTATTCTAAAAGTAGACTTATTTGTGACTATGCTGGGGAGCCCACCCATGCAATAACAACACTCCTATCTAAAAAAAACATAAAAAGCAAAAGTGACACGCTAACACCAACCCGGTGTGGTTGCTAATTGACCGAGTGAAGTGGTTGTGCGCATGCGTCATGTGTTGGCCACACCGGGTTGGTGTTAGCGTGTGTCACCTTGCTTTTTATGATTTTTTACTTATAAATTTACGTGACACACCGATCTCTTAATGTGATCCACCTTCCCACACGCTTGCCGTGGGAGAGCAGTTTTGCTGTTCCCAACCCAGCTTACCAGAGGTGTTGCATGTGTAGCTGCCACTTAAAGGGGTGCCAGACACACCCGTTTGGTTTGTTAGCTATGCCATGCTGATGAGGTCCTGCAAGGTCGAAGCAGCTGTCCATGGCTGCTAACTGACCGGGTTAAATGGTTGTGCACATGCGTGACGTATTAGCTACACTGGGTTGGTGTTAGGGTGTGTCACCTTGCTTTTTATGTTTGTTTTACTCTTATCTAGATCACTCTTGATTATATAGACCAAGTATTAAAGTGAGTAGTGGGCTCCCGCGCATACTTTATATTTGTTTCTAAGGTAGCCATGGAGATGATTAAACAGAAATTGGGCGACTCATTGCGCCAGAGAATACAAGATAACTCAACACACCACAATGTGTCGTACTACGCTCAGTTTTACTCACATGCGGATTATGGCACAACGCATGTATCCGTTCTGGCGGAAAACGGGGACGCAGTTGCCGTGACGACCTCGATAAATTTCAGGTTAGCGTCAAAGTTAACTTCAATAGCTTGAGACTGCTTCTTTGTCACCAACCAGGTTTCAGTTTTTTTTTTGTTCTTTTTGTTGAAATCACACCACCCATGCAGTAAGAGTTGGTCACGAGGGTACGTTTTTGTTTTTAATGAGTGGCGGCGGAGACCGCTGATGGACTCTCAAAGGAGATCATCAAGGGGAGCCTTTACCTCTACTAATTCCTTGAGTCAACCCTTTCCCGAGTAAATTTATTTTTAGGAACAGATTTTTTTGCGCAAAAAGTATAATGTTACACTCGACGATGAGATCGCTTTGTTATGATTGGCTTTTACAGCAGTGGGCGTGCTGAATCTCCCAAGGGTGTCCTTCTATAAAAGAATCTACTCGGGAAAGGGTTGACTCATAGGTCAACTATGCGACGTTGGCAGCACATTTCGTTGACTTTTGTCCTTTCTGGAATAGCATTTGCGACCAGCTTACTTAGAACGCCGCTGGATAATGACATCTGACTTTTAAATATTGAAACCTCAAAACTCAATCTCAAAACTGTTTCGTGGTAGGTTTGGGTGTAGATATCGCTCCACCGACACCGGAATCATCTACAACAACGATATGGCAGATTTCGACATTCCTGGTTATGACGTAGTGGAACCCATTTCCCCATCGCCTTTCAATTTTCCTGACCCGGGAAAGCGTCCGTTTTCGTCCATGTCTCCCACCATTTTGACGGATAACAAGGGTGATGTTCAATTTGTGATCGGTGCTTCTGGCGGGAAAAGGATTACCACCGCTGTTTCATTGGTAAGTCGGACATACTGAGTTCACGATTGGTTTGGCTTTGCTTGGGCCTGTTTTCACTAGCGAATACACCTTATTCCAAAATGGCCGCTGATTTATGCGCATACAAATTAGCCTTTGTTGCCTCGTTCGAGATAAAATATTCTTTTGAATTTTAAGCTTAAGAAGGAGGCATCAAGGGCTAATTTGAATGAAAACAAAAGAATATTTAAATGACGGCGATTTTGGAATAAGGTGTATGCGACAAGCAAAATTAACCATTAGCAATATAGGGGATTTTTGTTTACTTATAAGCCTATCGTTTTCTAATCTATCACACAAAACATCAGTATTGAATATTGAAAGTGCATTGCATAATGAGCTATCTCTGAAACCTTGAGCGCAATTTACTGGATAAACTCTGAGTAATGGCGCTTTGAAACTCCGAGATTTTTACAGAATGTATGGGCTCATTAGCGTTTTTGCCACTCAAGATTTTATTAGTTTTTAATGGCTGATAACAGGCTCCTTATCAAAGCCAAAAAGCTTAAAATTGGAAATTTAACCAAGTTTAACACGTACTTTTACCTTTTAAAGTCAATTTGTAAATAGCATGATGCCTTCTATCAACAAAAGCGTATGTAAATGAGACAAAATGTTAATAATGACGTCAGCAAGGATTCGGCCATAAGCACAACCATATAAGGGGCTATGTCAAGCAATTTAGCCAACTGGCTACCAAATTAAGCAAAACGTGAAAAAAACTACTTAAAACATTGAAGTAAAGTTTGAATAAATCTGCAAATACAAAAGGATGCAGCGATCGATGGACAAACTTGAAGAAGATTAAAATGGATTGCAATTGTGATTTCTAAAAACTGTTCAGCCTAACAGTTTTCAAAGTTTATCTCTTTTGCTTGCATCTCAAAATTTTGTATGCTTAAAAAGACATTTTTTTTGTCACGAACTTTCCATTTGACTTGTTAAAAGTAATGTCTGTGTTAACGTTAACAAGGATGTAACTAAGCGCCGGCTGCCGGTGAAAATCGCCGCTTGAGAAAGGGGTGATCACCGCCTGAATTTTGGGCGTCGATCGAAGCGACTGAGAAGAAATTAGTCGCTACAAAGTTTAAAAGTCATTCGATGTGTTAACAAAAAAAATTGAATATCTGTTAGTACACGGAACTATCACTAGTCTAAGAATTTGTCGATACTGGAAATGAAATAAAAGCGTTGTTTTAAGTACCGTTGTGCGTGTCTTCTCTTTCCCCGTATTCGCCATCTTAAGGAATGCTGGATATTGCGAGACACTGGGAACAATCTTTGTTTCCAGGTCCCTTTGATGCTCAGAGCATGAACTTACCGCCTCAATAGAACCTTCAACCGGATGAATGATCCATAAAGAACGGCGAAGACTATGCAAAGACAATGACGTGGATGAGAGGAAAAGTTTCTTTCTCTATTTTAAGATCAGCCCTACTCTGCCTCAGAGGCTCCAGATCAAATAGTAGGAGAACCAACAATGTTAAAGACATTGATGTGGACGTTGAACTTGCTAGATCTAATGTTAAATGACTTTTCCATTTTTTTATTTTATTATTATTATTATTTTTTTTTTATTACTATAATTTTTTTTGAAGTTTTAAAGCAGTTTTAAATCCTTTATTTGGGATATCGTTATTGACAAAGTGATTGTTTTTTTATGATTTATAATAATTTTTAATGTCGTATACTGCTTCCAATTCTTACTTTTTAATATTGGTGTAAATTATGTACATATTTTTCTGTTTTTGAATAAAGTTGTTATTATTATTATTATTATTATTATTATTATTATTATTATTATTATTATTATTATTATAAAAGAACTAATAAAATTTAACTTGCAATAGTCTTCGAAACGCTTGGTTAGAGGCACTTGCACCTTTCCCTTAGACGAGTCCCTCATTTAATGCTGAACCGGCACCAGTCTGGATTTAGAGGAACCGGAAATCGAATGAGAATGGTTGAACTATATTTCACAGGTATTGATGAACAAGCTCTGGTTTGGCGAGACCCTGTCTAAAGCTGTCGATCAACCACGACTTCACAACCATCTGGTACCAGATCAGAATGTCACCATAGAAAAGAAAAAGGAGTATCAACTCGATGATGAGATAGTCAAACGCCTAGAAGCTCTTGGCCACAATGTGCAAGTTGGAAAGGTCACTGAATTCGCGGTGGTTCAAGCGGTTTACAGGAAAGGTAAAGGTGGCATATACGCCAAGTCGGACCCGAGAAAATTTGGCGTACCCGCGGGACAATAGATGAAAGTTGACGAGAAAACCAAGGGTTAGTTTTCACAAGCGACGCAAGCTTAAGCGATGCACTTTACGCACACGCACTAACTTGCGAACACTTTGACTCCCAAGAGTGACTGCTATAAATTTTTTCCCCACAAGACCAATACCTTGTCAAGCAGACTGGTAGCAGGTTTTTCAGTTGTCTGGGTGCATCATCAAATTCCCATAACTGGCATAAAAGGTATTATAAATCAACACATTGATACACTGCCTAAATGTGGTCGTAAAGCTCTCGATAGATGTAGGTCTACATGACGTCTATTCGGCGATGGATGTAGATTTCGCAAGAGAATGTGAAAATGACGGACCGGCACCGCTTCACAAATGTTACAAGTTCGGAATCTTTCATTTGTTATCAAAGTGTTGAATTATACAACAGTTATAGCGCTCAAGCTTGCGTGATATCGCCTAATTTTAGCGAAGGCCTCCTCGGCTAAGTATTAGGTGATATCACGCTCGCTTTCGCGCTATAATTGTTAAATGTTTGGCAGTCAGTAAGGAGAATTAACATTCAGAACTTGGGAATAAAAGGGTTAATAAGTGTCTTTTGTCCTGACAAAGTGTACTAATTATCAAGACACCACTGAGCTTGCGCAGTATGTTGCCGCTTGTGTTTTACGCATGCGTCGAATGTTCACTTCAGTGTGTCTTTTAGCAACTGCTCGAGGCCTGCAGTTAAGATCGTCACTCCGTGAAGTTTTGTCATGTACGTTAAAGAATTGTTTCATTCCCTTTCTCAGTTTTTTCATTTCCCTTACATTTCGCGCAGCCTTCGTACAGAGGTCTGCAAGAGGAGAATGAAGATGTCTTCTTGAAGGCTTTTTTAACACCGTTATACATTTTATAGAATTTGACATTTTATATGCATGAATTGACTTATTTTTACAAAGATAAAAATAACTGCAATACGTTCAACGTTACTTTTCTTGATAAGAATTTTGCAACATACTTAAGAAGAAATTTATGTCTTCTAGAATCCTAGTTAGTTATTCAAGAACTTTTCGTACAATTTTGCGACAAAAATAGTGTTCCAGGAAAACTCGATATTTATCCCCACCACCCCATTCAATGTCGAATATGCCAATGTTCCTGTTGTTAACTGCTATGTGCTTATTAGGGTTCAACATTGACTGGGGTGGGAGCGGGAGTTCTGGGGAAAGGATGCAGAATGAAATCAGTTGTTGAAGACAGCCGGACAATTCTCGATGCAATATCTATATGATTGTAGATGCACAAAACAGTAAGGGTAGATTTTCGACGAATGTTTCACCGTACCATAGCTCCTCTGTTACGTGGTTTCTTAACAGTGTTGCAATATTTGAGACTATGTAGAAAGTGTCGCCGGTATGAGAGAAAAATTCTATCTAGTTCTCCTATTGGCCATTAAAGCGCATGTTTTATCGTTTAGCCAATAGAATTTAGAATTCGTGTTTCCTTAGCTCATTGATTGCACTTTTCAATTAATAACTCTATGCTTTTCACTATTTGACGAATTTAGAATTCGATAATCTGTAGATACCGTAAGGGCAGGAGATTTGAATCGGAGTCGTACGCGAGCGATGGTCATTGGCATACGGATTAAGGCCCATCCAAAACGTAAATGTTTCACAGTGAAAAATGCTTAAACATGTTTTACAGTAAAACATGTTGATGTTTTACAGAGTGGCCAAACGGCATAAAACATCCAAAAACATGTTTTATGAAATCCAAAAAAGCAAAGAATTGCGGTCTTCTTCGTTCACCATCTTGAAAGAAATGAGCAGTCACGTGACGCGACACCGTATCCATAGATACAACAAACTAATAGGCTTAGTACGCATGCGCGCGTGAAACATGTTTTGAGTATCTGTCCAAACGTGCAAAACATCGGTCAGCAAACGCGAGAACAAAAGAAATGTTTTGCGATGTTTTAACAAATG
>NC_090886.1:12022543-12025043 GCF_036669925.1 Montipora capricornis | reverse complement strand
AATCAATAGTCAGTAAATTCCAGGTAGTGCTTGCATCATTTTGAGTTGTTTCCTTGATAATAGTAAAGTGTGCAGCTCAAGTAATCACTTTTGATAAAAATTTCACCCACAATTTTACAAAAATCACCAATGACATAGCAGGCGTTATTTACCACAGGGAGCCCAATTCTATGTGGAAGACTGTCCGTAAGGGGAAAACTAAATGCTTAATATAACATGCAAAAACGTTGTATGGAAGCATCTGCAAGCGGAAAATAAGCGTTTAGCTGCCGGACTATTTCACTCGTTCGCTGCGCCAGGAGTCCATGAGAAAGTAGGAGCTTACCTCTTCCATACAAGCCCTATGTGACCTATAAGTCAACCTTTGCGCGTATCTTTCTATTTGCAGAACGCTACGAGTTCTTCGTCTCTGCACGCGCTGTTTAGAATGGCCAATCAAAGTAAAGAGAGTGTCAAACGAAGACCAAAGTTGTTTACCAAGAAGAAACCGGTTGGTTCTTGGTTTGTTCAAATGATAAGCCAAAACTCCCGAATGGGAGATTCAGTTGGGATCGGCGTGTACCATTTTACACAATTCGTTCGAGTTTACCGAGAGAGTCTGGAGAAAGGCAAAATCATGGGGGAATGCAAGTAGTAAACACGCTTTCCGTTTGGAAATTCTCCTGGGAAATTTTGGATTACCTTTCAAGAAATCCCGTTTTCTCCGGAAAATTTCCGTTTGGGACGACCAAAATAGGTTTACCATTCCAACCGAAATTTCTGGATTTTTTTGGTAAATGCTAAACAACCAAAAATAGTAAAAACAATGTATGAAGTTAAGGGTTAGCTCTAAAAATAGAAAAATACGCACAAAGGTCGACTCCTACTCGTGGGTTCACTCGTGAAATATTTTTCAACACTAGAAGAGAAATTTCGTATCTCCGCGCGGCTATGCAATATCCTCTATTTTCTGTATCATTGGCGTTCAGATATAAGGGAGTTTAAGAAATTATCATGCTATCAGACTTAACTGATTAGAGTGTAATGAGAAGTGCTAGTTTTGTACCCCATATGAACCATGTGAGCTTTAGCCCTACGAATGGAAATGGGCCCACACAAGGACAGAGAAAAACTCTGACCAGGGTAGGAATTGAACCCACGACCTTCGGGTTAGATCACCGCTGCTCTACCGACTGAGCTACAAGGTCAGATGGGAGCAGGCCGTGGGAACTGAAGATGTTAAAGTCACGGAAATGAACATGTACAAGTACAAGGAAGGGTTTACGTTTTTACAATCGTTGGCCGTGTAGCACTTTATATTTGAACAGACGTAACTGATTAGAATGTAATGAGAAGTGCTAGTTTTTTACCCCATATGAACCATGTGAGCGTTAGCCTTACTAATGGAAATGGGCCTACACAAGGACAGAGAAAAACTCTGACCAGGGTGGAAATTGAACCCACGACCTTCGGGTTAGATCACCGCTGCTCTACCGACTGAGGTACAAGGATCAGACGGGAGCAGGCCGTGGGAACTGAAGATGTTAAAGTCACGGCAATGAACATGTACAAGTACGAGGAAGGGTTTACGTTTTTACAATCGTTGGCCGTGTAGCACTTTATATTTGAACAGACTTAACTGATTAGAGTGTAATGAGGCCTACTTTTCTTTAGACAGGACGCGAAAAGGTACGCCTAATACAATTTCTTAACGCGTCGTCTTCCCGTAGACCAGAATCTGGACTTTACTCTGATTGGCCCGAAAAACAGTAGAGCTCTTGGAACCTCGCTCCGATTGGTTACAGAGTTTTAAAAGCGTTTTACAAGTTGTAGATAAAGAAAATATTCGCTGCGTAGCTATAGCAAACATTTCAATCCGCGAAGCTTCTAATTTTTGCTGGGCAAAATATTTGATATATAGACCCCTTAATGAAACCTTTTTAAAATCTTCTATACTGAAACGAAGTAAAATTTCACTTCGTATTTACATCATGTATGTACTCAGGAGGGAATCCAGGATTTTTCTTTGGAGGGGGTGCACCACTAAGGACTGGAGTAGCTGACTGGTGACCTTTGTTTTCCTTCCAGAAAACCAGTTTATTAGAAAGCCACAGGTCATCGCAGGAAGGGGGAGGGGGGTGAGCATCCCCTGCACCCTCCCCCTAGATCCGCCTCTGGTACTCTATTTTTGCAATCAACAGCAAGGTCATTTGCACTTCGCACTTTGCATAACTAGACCCTCCGCGAGGGTACACTGGGTTGCCTGTGGTACGTGCACCGTTCCAGATAATTTTGTTCAAGTTGGGGGGGTCATTAAGACCATTTAAGGGGTCACCCAGAAGTCATACCAGCAGAGGCCCTTTGGCTCGCACGTCCTCACACGTTCGTATGACGAAACAGATCTGTCCTTTCGTAATATGTAGCTCTAACAGTGCACAATATTGTTTTGGTATTGTCCATCATTGTAGTGCTATGGTAGAAGTCTTGGGTAAATAGCCTGAAAAGACATGTGGTTACTAGC
>NC_090886.1:12007543-12012543 GCF_036669925.1 Montipora capricornis | reverse complement strand
AAAGTAATATTAACGACTCAGTGGGTGTGGGTAATATAATTATGAATATTGATATTTCCGGGAATTTGGTGATAGTGTGCACGCTCCGTTGAGTTCATGCTCAGTTCACGCTTTGGAAGCCGCTTTTGATTTTGTCGTACAAAGAGACCATGGTTGCAATTACCGGGTAAGAAGTTATCCTTTCCCCTCCTAAATCAGTTAGCTTTTGATGTTTCTCGTGCTAATTTGGTCGCTTCTACTAACTTCTAAGGACTGCTAGTCTGCACGGCGCTAATGATTGTTTCGTTGGATGATTATGTCAAAATAGGCCGTGTAATACTTGGCAATATATAATTGAATCTAAGAAAAAGCCGATCAACAAAAATATTAATCTGAGTGGAAAATTCTATGTACATACTGTACTTCAATTCAAATGATATTATTGCGGTAACAGTTGAAATATATCCCGATCATATCTTACCTTTACTCTTTAAGTAAACAACATTTCGGGTGATTCTTAAGGAGTCGTTTTCTTAATGCAATACTGCTGCATTTGCCATGATCCCAGCTTTGTTTTAGTTTCTTGTTGTAGTTTGAAATTATTTTTCGTCTTCGTTTCTTATTGCATTAATTAAGTGCGTCTACGACGCTTTCAGTTGTCTATTATTCACCCCACCGGCTCGATGCGAATTTTATTCGAAGCCGGCGTTACAGCAAGAAAATCAGAAATCTTTAGACCTTCGTCATAAATTTATATCAATGGAGAAATTTGTAAAAGATGGCTAACAGCGACATTCGCTTTTGAGGGTATTTCACTGGTACAGTAGTGTAACTTGATAAATTTATCTGAAATTTGGGTTTATATGGGTCACGGAAGTAACGGTTTGAATTATGTCACGCATTCCTTGACGAATCCTTCGCACTTGTTCGTGCGAGGATAGCGTTTCTCAAATTCCGAGATTTATTTTATCGTATGTTTTTAGCAGTCCGACAATTTTCTGTTTATGTTATAAAACGACAGTTTTCTCGGCTTTAGAATATTGCCCAGGGGTCGCCCTTTACGAAGCTACAACTCAAACAGCTTTTTTCCGATTCAGCTCAAATTTTCAGGACTATTTTGACACAGTTCAAAGTACAAAACGGTGTCGGCGTTTTTCAATTGTTTGACATGTTTTGATTTTATACCGTGCTTTGTGTAAACACTATTTTCAACTTTGATGGAAGCAGATCACAAATGCAAAACGCAATATATCAAATTCAGCTTAAAATTTATATCAAAATCGATTGCTTCAGAAACTTTCAGAAAAAAATTAAAACCCCATTTAAACCTCTAGAATAGGCCTTATCACGGTATTCGACGCCATCTTGACGGGTCCCTAGGGAAAGCGGTTAGAAATTACAGTGTTTGTTTGGGAATCCGATAGCAAATAATTTCTTCCAAAATTGATTTTTTTCCAATTTGTGAATCGCAACGTTAAAATACTAGGTAGAAGATTGTGTTCTCCAAGTTTGAAGGATGTAACTTGGCTAGAAGACGCTCAGTTATTTTTTTTAATTTTCCACACGTTTGTCTGTAAATTTTGGCTGGGTAGACAAACGTCTAGACGCAGTTCGCGGGAAAAATTTAAAGACAAATGTATGGAAAATTTAAGAAAATTAGCTCAGCGACTTAGATCATGACTAAAACACCACACGAGTACATACGGGTAACATACGAGTAACATACGAGTAACATACGGAACATACGGATACATACGAATACATACGACTAACATACGACTAACATACGACTAACATACGAGTAACATACGAGTAACATACGGATACATACGACTAACATACGGATACATACGAATACATACGAGTAATACGAATGTTTTTCTCATAAAGGAAGCTGTAATTATAAGCCTTGCAGGCATTTTTCACGTCAGCAAACACGTACCCGGCTCAGTTTGAGGGGGGAGGGAGGGGATGTTGATCGACCCCCCAAGGCTTTCGTTAAATTTAGTCACAGTAAAATAAATTCACATGGAGTGCAAAACCCTTTGCTTGCGCTACAAGATGACAATATATTTTGGATGTCGCTGATGTCATCTGACGTCATCAGATCCGCCATCTTGATTTCGCTATTTCAGCTTAAGTTGCCTATGATAAATCAGTGCAAAATCAAGCCAGAAAGCTTAAATGGGGTAAAAGATTATGACAGACCTGCTCTGACTTCCTTACGTGTCTTAAATGTAAACTGGCCTGACAGTCATAATCATCTACGAGAGCAACATCCAAAATATATTGTCATCTTGTTGCGCAAGCTAAAGGCGGCGAAATACGAGGTACAAAAACCCTCAACTTGACGCGCAACATTATTTCGTTGCAAGTTTGGGTCGATTTTTCCCGTTTTTCACCTTGCATGATCAACTTGTCGCGCAACAAAAACATTTGTTCGGGGTGGAGAAAGTTGTTGCGAAAAGTAGAGCGCGAACCTACTCTGAGCAACAAATTTTGGCTTTGTTGCTCGTTTTTCATCAAGCTCACAACTTGTCGCGCAACAAATGTGCTCTTGTACTAGCAAATCAACCACTCAGCGCCCTGCATTTCTTCAACTCGCAACAAATGTTTTTTTTTGCGGGTCAAGTTGATCACGCAAAGTGAAAAACGCGAAACATCGACCAGAACTTGCAACGAAACGATGTTGCACCACAAGTTGAGGGTTTTTGTATCTCGTCTTTCGCCGCCTTAAGGGCTTTGCACTCCATGTGAATTTATTTTACTGTGACTAAATTTAACGAAAGCCTTGGGGGGTCGATCAACATCCCCTCCCTCCCCCCTCAAACTGAGCCGGGTACGTGTTTGCTGACGTGAAAAATGCCTGCAAGGCTTATAATTACAGCTTCCTTTATGAGAAAAACATTCGTATTACTCGTATGTATTCGTATGTATCCGTATGTTAGTCGTATGTATCCGTATGTTACTCGTATGTTACTCGTATGTTACTCGTATGTTAGTCGTATGTATTCGTATGTATCCGTATGTTCCGTATGTTACTCGTATGTTACTCGTATGTTACCCGTATGTACTCGTGTGGTGTTTTAGTCATGATCAGCGACTTATAGGAAAGCTACATCCTTCAAACTTGGTGAATATAATCTTCTTCCTAGTATTTTAACGTTTTCTCAAATTGTGTAAAATTCAATTTTGGAAGAATTTATTTGCTATCGGATTCCCATACAAGCACTGTAATTTCAGACCGCTTTGCCTACCCGTCAAGATGGCGTCGAAAACCGTGATAAGGCCTATAGGACTACCTGTGTTTGGTTTAATAGCCTAACAGAAAAAAATTAACGTTTCAAACAAAATAATACTGTTTTGGATTCAAAACCACATTCCAGGAGCATTAAGATGAATTTAAAAAAATTGTAACGGCAAATCACTTAACTCCCTAAAGAAGTTAGGCCGTGCCGGACAAAATATTGGTGAATCAAAAATATATATATATCCTCACAGCCGAACAACCAGCCTTGCAGTATTATTTTCTTCTTTAAATCTACCAATTATTTGCTGGTTAAAGCTGCCAAGATCCGCGTTCCCACTTTGTTCATCTGGCCCTTGCATAAAAATTTGTCTACTTATGTTTTTAACCAACGGTCAATCGGCTTACCATTTTTTTCATCTTGTTTACAGAGCCCGGAAATCAAAATCAAAATTAGGAAATCAAAATGGTCTCATGGTTAGTGCGCTCGACTCCGGATCGAGTGTTCCGGGTTCGGGGCCTGGCCGGGGACATTGTGTTGTGTTCTTGGGCAAGACACTTTACTCTCACGGTACCTCTCTCCACCCAGGTGTATAAATGGGTACCGGCGTAATGCTGGGGGTAACCTTGCGATGGACTTAGCATCCCATCCAGGGGGGAGTATAAATACTTTTAGTCGCTTCATGCTACGGAAAGCGGAGATAAGCGCCGGCCTGATGGGCCTTCTGGCTCGTAGGCAGTGACTTACAGAGCCCGGCAATCAAAATCAAAATTAGGAAATCAAAATCAGCATACAGAGCTGGAGGAATGAGACGGGAAAGCCTTCCCCTTCCCCCCCCCCAACCCTTGCTTCCCCTTCCGTCCCTTCCAGGGATCGGACGCAATCTAGTCCAGGTACTTTGCCGGAAATGGAGCCAGCAAAATTTCTAGTTTTTAACTTTGGTGTCGTTTCTTTCAGACCTAAGGTTGCCGTAGGTGTCGTTTTCTTCTTAGTCTTGGGTGGTTTGGGAGGATTCCTCGGTTGGTTTTTTACGCAAGATGACGAAAGTGCAGGGGGGCCATACCACAAGCATGCAGTTGCTACCGACACGAAGATGTGTTCAGAGATTGGAAACGATACCCTTAATGACGGTGGCTCGGCCGTAGATGCAGCGATCGCTGCTATGTTTTGCCTTGGAGTCATAAACATGCACTCTTCCGGAATCGGTGGCGGTGGAGTAATGCTAATCTACAACCGTTCCGCAAGAGAAGCAAGCGTGATTGACTTTAGAGAGACCGCGCCGTCGACTGTGGCTAACTTTACACCCAACGCTACTGGACTGAAGGAATCTAGATTTGGTTTGTAAAAATCCTTTAAAAGCACCACTTTCAGAACTGCAAATTCTCGGACACCTTCAATAGCGCTCCCAAAAATCGCTTTAATTAATGTTTAAAGGTGTACCTGATATTTTATAATTCTCCTCATAGCGGCCTCCCATGTGCCAAGGTCGGCTGAAAGATCTTGTGCTGTGTTCTAACTTGACTTTTCCCGCGCTTAGAGCGGGCTGTGGATTTTCCCTTTACGTTCTGATTGGCTCGTTTGATCGTCGTAGGTTGTCGGTCGGTTATCGGTTGTCGATCATCGCCATTGGTTCTGATTGGCCAATTTAATTACACTGGGTTTGGTAAATATCCTTGGCTTATGCGGCCATGTTGGCATACTGAACAATAGCGAAAAAGTCTTTTGAGAATTTGGCTCTGTTATTAGGGACTTAAACCAGGACAACTGCAACGT
>NC_090886.1:12002543-12005043 GCF_036669925.1 Montipora capricornis | reverse complement strand
CAGCAAGACACACAAGAAATTTCCCAGCCAGCTAGATAAAATTGTTTGGTTTCCCAGCCAGCTGATCAAATTTATTTCCCAGCCAGGAATTCCGCGCGCTTTCAAGTCCCTCGATCCAAAACGACCGAACAAAAGCGACAAAACCGGGACAAAACAGTTTTTTTTCCGCAAGCGCAATCACTCTGACCAGCCGTTGTATGTTTGTGACTATTCTCTGGGAGAGGGAAGGGGTTCTTTTTTTTTTTGGTTCTTTTTTTTTTTATTATTATTATTATTATTTTTTATTTTTATTTTTTTAGTCTTCCTCAGTCTTCAGAGTTTCTACAGCCAGCTCGGGTAGAAATGCTAGAAAAAGTCAGTAATTCCCAGGCAAAACCTCTATCAATAACAAAATTTCCCAGCCAGCTCATCGAAACACCTGTATTTTTGCCAGCCAGCAATATTCCTCTGGGGAACAGATAATGTGAGGAACAGATTCGTTGGGTGCCCCTGAATTTTTTAGACTAAGGCGTAGTGACGAGTCCGACTTTAACAGCAAGTGCGAGGAAATGTGCCAGTGTTTTAAAAAACGTGGCTACCCTGACTCCGCTGTCACCACAGGCAAACATCGTGCCCAAGAAATCGATCGAGAAACCGCACTACAAATGTCACAGAACGAAAAAACCAACAGAATTCCATTCACCCTCAACTACCATCCACAAAACCTTGCAGTCAAAAATGCCATCCTCAAAAACTTCAAAATTCTCCGCATTGATCCCGAAACTAAACATATATTTCCTCTACCACTAATTTCATTCAATTTACGACAAAAACATGGGTAACTTTCTAGTTAGGAGCGCGTTTAACTCTGACAACCAACCGGGAACTTTCAAATGTACCCGCACACGATGTAAAACTTGTCCTTTTATTTCTAACATGGTTAAGATCTCAGGACCGAATCGTCCGTTAAAATCACTGACCAGTTTACATGCATCTCCGCAAATTTCATTTATTGCATAACCTGCACACTATGCAAGAAGATCTACATAGGCGAAACAGGGAGAAAATTGGCGGACCACTTTCGCGAACACCTACGAGATGTAGAAAATAAAAGACACAGATGCATCAAAACCAGTTGCGCGCCATTTTAAGTTTCCTAATTACTCCCACCACAACATGACAATTTGTGGCCTATCCTTACACTACGGGAACAGAGAAAGCCGCAAGAATCTGAAACAAAAATTCATTTTTTAACTACGTACACTCTATCCTCACGGAATCAATGAACGCCTGTCATTCCATTAATTTATTCACAAATTCATGTTACCATATTTCCACTTATACCAAAGCTCCTCTACACCCGCATAAAAACCAATAACACCCACAATTCCTCCATTCGCTCTGACTAAGGGCTAACGCTCGAAAGGTCAGCTTTCCAAATCTTTCACGGTGGTAATTCGACCTTTATCAACACGTTTAATAAAACCAAATTTTCCATTAAACTACGTTAAGCTGGCAATTGTCCCACTATACAGGAAGAACACTGAAATCGTCCAAATGATGCGTTCCGGGCTCTCAATCGAAGAGAAGGACGTTGTAAATGTTAACCCCGACAAATGAATGTAGTGATGAAATTTTTTCAATGCTCGGAAAAAATCAGAGTGCTCCTTTGCAGGAGTCGAGCTGACGACCTTCCGAATACTAGTTCGGATGCTCTACCACTAAGCTATAGGAGACTCGTCAGTGGTGACTCGGATATACTCGGAAAAAAATCCGAGTGCTCCTTTGCAGAAGGCGAACCAGTCTTACGACTTTCCGATTACTAGTTCGGATGCTCCACCACTGAGCTTTTGGAGACGCGTTAGTGGGTATTCGGGGATACTCGGAAAAAATCCGAGTGCTCTTTTGCGGGAGTCGAGCCGACGACCTTCCGATTATTAGTTCGGATGCTCTACCACTGAGCTATAGGAGACTCGTCAGTAGTGACTCGGGGATACTCGCGGAAAATCCGAGTGCTCTTTTGCGGGAGTCGAGCCGACGACCTCCCGGTTATTAGTTCGGGTGCTCTACCACTGAGCTAAAGAAGATGATCAGAAAAGTCCGAGGCTTTTTTTCAGGGGTCGTGCCGACGACCTTTCAATTACTAGTTCGGATGCTGTACCACTGAGCTATAAGAGACTCTTCAGTCGGGGATACTCGGGGATACTCGGAAAAAATTCGAATGCTCCTTTGCAGGAATCAAACCTACTCCCTCTTTCATCTCAGTGCAATGACTAAGTTCCAACTTAAACCTAACTGAAAAAAGGACAATCACTAACAATCTGGAAACGTTTTTCAATTCAAATTTAGTTTGATTTGTGGATCCTGTCATAAATAACAATGAAATGTTTTTAAGGTTACAAGTTAAGTTTATGAATATTTAAGAAAAGTAGGTAAATTTAGGGGCAGGATTTAAGATGTGATCTGACTCCTAACCAATTTTTGTACCTTCCTTGTTGTTGCATTTGATGGCGTTTATAAT
>NC_090886.1:11995043-11997543 GCF_036669925.1 Montipora capricornis | reverse complement strand
TCACCGTATTCAATTATTTCTTAAAGCGCTGATCAACAGTGTTTAATTCAAAGAACCCATTTCGAATAGAGTTGATCTACAACTATTTAAGTCTAATACCCATTTTAAACCGGTTAGCTTTCAATTTTGGTGATGGGTCATGTGACGTGCGTCTTCCCCTTGCACGGCGACACGTGGTAAAAACAAAACGCAAACGGATCATAGATATAACCACACACAAACCCCTTTCCACCAATTCGCAACACAAAACATAAAAAAACAAGTTCTTTCCCACCTCGGCCCCTCTCCCCCCCCCTCCCCCCCCCTCTTTTGTCTTTTGGCAATCCGGCAATTTCACCTTTCACACTTTACTGCGCCCGCGTCACTTTCTTCGAGTTTTCTCTTCTTCTTGCTTATCTCAAGCTTCTTTAATTCTTTGAAGGATGTTCCTCTCTCGCCGCCACTGACAAGGGGGTTTTGTCATTGATTCTTTCCGGCAGCTCCCGCTAATGTCTCTTAGCAGTGTTCTCCGTTCTTTTGTCTTTTGCCCTCAAGCAGGCTTTCGTTCTCCTACTCTTTGCTTTCCTACACGTCAACAATCTTGCGCCAGTTTCACAACCAACGTTTTGCCCTGGTATATATACAACCTGGGCAAATAGGCCAGTTTCGTATTCTCACGGCTGGACTGGATCTAGCATGAAATGGGGGCTAATGCGGGCAAATTCATTTGCATTTGAAAAGATTTGCCCGCATTAGCCTCCATTCCATGCTAGATCCAGTCCAGCCGTGAGAATTCGAAAATGGTCTATTAAAGCCCTGTCACCTATCCTTACCTCACAAATTAACACGTAACATGCATTCTTAAAGACTACAATAGTGTTACAGTAACATTCCACAAAACAATATGACGTTAATTATAAGATATCAAGCGATGTTTCTAACACTTAATAATCAACACTTATGAACTACAATTTGACAACTATGATGCAAAGATTTGAATAAAAATAAAAGAAAAAGACATATGCGATAAGGGAAATTTTCCGTGACAGGGTATCTATTTAAATATTATGAAAACTTAAACGTGCTCATCGGCTTGCTTCGATTGCCTAGTGGTTATCAATTATGCAAATGTCGCTTAAGTTCAAGTTCAAGTTCAAGTTCAACCTTCTCGACCTTCATGTTCATTAAAAGTTTTGGAACTTAATAGCGTGCTTTTTCAAATTAAATTGACGAGAAGATTTCTGAGTATAAAGCTGAAGTAAAAGAGGAAATGCCCTTCTTGTCTATCCCAATTAAAATACACGTGCACAGCGCCCCGCAAACTCGTTTCCAGGGCATTTCTCCGCCGAGAGTTAACGAGGTTGTTCTTTGAAGGTGTTTTTTTCTACCATTTTCGTTTTCGTTGATGCTGTTGGTGCTTCAGCTCTTTGTTGTCTAATCACTCTGCAGTGAAACGGCGACAACAAAATAATTTCTCACTAAGTTACAGTGAGAAATTACAGAAAGGGGGGGGGGGGGGGCATCTCGTTTATTGTTCAGATAACACGAAGTAAGGCAAAATGCAGAAGTAATGTGCTGATCAAAAGGAGATGGACAGCCGCATACCGAGCACAAAAATCGTTGACACCTCACATGCATAACACTTCCGACCCCTCTCTCTTGCAATAAAGTCAAACCGCTATTAAAACTAGTAATAGTTGACACTACAGCTGCCCCCGCGATGCAAAGTGCTGCATTATTTTTATTTGCAAATTATTATAGTCGATACCGTATGTGTTGACTGTAGTAATGTTGTAATAGTCTTTTAACTCAGATCAGAGAAGGTGTAGCCTGAAGTTGAGACGATTACTTTGAGTTGTTTTTACTCTCTCAGGGGGAAAATGAGTCGAAGTAATAGTCTGAAATCCAGGCTAGAAAAGGCAAGGCGGAAAAGGCAATAGGATGTTTGGAATGAACAGAGTATGGAAAATCGACGAAGTCGCCGTTGTTTACAAATAAGTTTATTATGGGATATAGTTTAGTGACAATATTACTATATCTAGTGTTATTTAATTAGAAAATTGGTAAAAATATTGTATAACTAACAAAACGGAACTACTGCCTATGCAAAATATGGCTATTATATATAATTTTTGTTTGCATAGTGGCAAGAAAATTGTGTTAATCAGAACGATCATTATTATTCCTTGTGTAACAATGATGTAGCAGGATATATGTAACAGAGAAACTAAGTGTCCCATTCAACTGTGTTTGCATGAAGATAACAATAACTTTAATAACTAATTAGATCCTTTGTGCTATTGCTTTTACAATAGGTAACCTACAATAACTTTCAAAATATTTCATTGAATGTCTTTGTGCTACTGCTCATGCATAATGTAGCTGTTATATTCATATATATACTTTCAAACCGTTTTAATCACAAAGGTCATTAATCATTGTTTGTTGAACAACAATGATATGTTGATATGGTATATTAAACACAGAAACTGAGACTGAAATTAATCTGTTTATGTGGAAA
>NC_090886.1:11980043-11990043 GCF_036669925.1 Montipora capricornis | reverse complement strand
TTGTTTTCATGGGGCCTGTTTTCACTAGTGAATGGGACATTCCATTTATAATCCAACCCCTCCCCAGCCCCTATGGATGAGGTCCATCAGAATATTCAACTGGTGGGAATCTTTTTTCAAAGGCATCGAAAAAAATGTGAAGGGGTAGGAAACGTTTTTGCAAAGGGTTCAGACCAAAAAATGCGGCTAGTAGGAATTTACTCATCCATACCCCGTGGTCTGATCGTAAATGGAACGTCCCAATGCGGCAAGCAAAATTAAGCACTAGCTTTGAAAACTGGACATTTTACAAAGAATGTTCGGGCTCGTTAGCGCTTTTGCCACCCAAGATTTTATCAGTTTTGATGGCTAATAACTGGCTGGTTATTAAAGCCAAAAAGATTAAAATGGGAAATTCACCTAACTTTAAGTTTAACAGTTCCTTTAACCTTTTGAAGTCAATTTGTAAATATAATGATGTCTTCTGTCAGCAAACTCGTAAGCACAAACATATAAGGGGCTGTGTCACCCGATTTAGCCAAATTCAGCCGCCACTGGGACCTGGCTACCAATTCAAGAGAAACGTGAAAATAACTTCTTAAACATTGAAGTAAAGCTTGCATAAATCAAATGGATAAATCAACGGATTTCAATTGGGGTTTTTGAGAGCTGTTCAGCATAACAGTTTTTCAAAGTTAATCCCTTTGTTTTTATCTTAAATTTTGCATGCTTAAAAGAAATATTTTTGTCACGGAGCTTCGATTTGACTTGTTCAAACTAATTCTGTGTTAACGTTGAGGGAGCAAGATGTCGGAGTTGCGGTGTGAGCATATTTGTTTAAAGTAAAAAATAAAAAAAAAACAGCTGCAGTCTGCAGTAGCCTTTTCTGGCATGATTATGGTGCTGCAGCAAGAATCCCCTTACAGGAAGGGATTCCTCTCCACTAACTGAAGTAATAATGTCTAGTAAAGCGGGTAATTAGGGGAATATTGTGTGTGGAGATCGTGAGTACTAGTTGACGGAAAGTCATAACCAATGATTCAAATTTCTATCAAAAGTATCACGAGCAACACACCGGAAGTGAAAATACGGCGTAAAATCGCGCGAACCGGAAATAAAACCTGCGGAAAAAATTGTCTTTATCTCGAAATTTTGCTTGGGGACCTATCTTGATTTTTTGCATGCACGTATCATTCACTCTGGCACTTCAAATAAAAAAGTTTCGAGGAAAGTTACCGAGTATGATTTTCTGTGAACTAGAAAACGCCCTTTTTCGATGTATTTTAAATCTTTTTGTGATACTCTCTAATAAGTTAAAGAATTTAGGGAGATTTCCAATAAACAAATAAAAAAGGTAGGTCACCGACTTAGTTTTTCAGATAAATTTCAAAAACTGAAATTTAGAGGGCCATTTTCTGGACTCAGCCCTTAAGTGCCCTTAAAGTATTACCCAACAATAGAGTTTCAATGATATTTATAGTTTGCCTACACTATGAAATATCTTTCTTTGGTATCTTTCATTGTTTCACAACTTGACTATAGCAACGAAAAACCCTTTGGAGCCTCCTTAAGTTTGTTGGTTCTCTATTCTACTTCAAGAGGTTTTTCTCCGGGAACTCCGGTTTTTCCTGTCCTCAAAAACCAATATTTGAATTATACCAAGTTTATAACAGATTGCTGGCCACCAGTTCATAACTTTGATTCTATGGTCAGCTCATTTGCTATAATTCAATTAATTTTTGGGGGGAAAGGGGTGGGGGGAGTTTGCATCAAAACAATGGATATCCAGTTCACTAAAGCATGATACAGTCCCAAGAGTAATTAACTTGTATTGTTTTTATGTAAAGAACCCCAAAAACGTTTTGCATTATGGAATTGGGAAAATAGTCAATTGGTCTTTCCAGGATAAATGGAAATTATTATTATTATTATTATCATTATTATTATTATTATTATTATTATTATTATTATTATTATTATTATTGTTAAAGAACAACTTGCACTTGTCCTCGAACTTGGTTAGAGGCACTTACGCGTTGCCCTTTGACGGGCCCCTCATTTTAACGCTAAACCGGCACCAGTCTGGATTGAGGGGAACCGGAAATCGTATGAAGAACTTTTTTTCACAGGTATTGATGAACAAGCTCTGGTTTGGCCAGTCGCTTTCTGATGCTGTCGACGATCCACGACTTCACGATCAACTGGTACCACGGAATGTCACCATAGAAAAGAAAAAGAAATATCGTCTCAAGGAAGAGATAGTCGAAGGACTAGAAGCTCTTGGCCACGATGTGCAAGTTGGAAAGGTCACTGACTTCGCGGTGGTTCAAGCGGTTTACAGGAAAGGTAAAGGTGGCATATACGCCAAGTCTGACCCGAGAAAATTTGGAGCACCCGCGGGACAATAGAGGAAAGTTGACGGGACGATGACCAAGGGATAGTTTTCACTAGCGACGCAAGCTTAAGCAAAGCACTGCACGCAGAGGCACTAATTATAACTTGCTGACCCTTTGACTCCCAAGAGTGATGGATATAAATTTTCTCCTCACAAGCTCAATACCTTGTCAAGCAGACTGGTAGCTGGTTTTTCATTTGTCTGGATGCATCATCAAATTCGCATAACTGACATAAGAAGTAATGTATGGCAGTCAGTAAGGAGAATTAACATCAGATCTTGGGAGTGAAAGGGTTAATAAGCGTCTTTTGCCCTGACATGTACTAATTATCAAAACGCCACTGAGCTTGCGCAGTATGTCGCTTGTGTTTACGCATGGGTCCAATGTTTACTTCAGTGAATCTTTTAGCAACGACTCGAGACCTAAGGTTAAGATCGTCATCTCTTGAAGTTTTGTGGTGTACGTGACAGAAATAATTCATTCGCTTTCTCTTTCGTTTTGAACGCATTTCTCTCAAATAGAGTTCCAATCAAGCGTTGTGTAACAAGTCAAAAGGGCAGGGTGATCACGAGGTTTTGATAGCTCATGCAAAATTGAATGTCAATTTTCAACATAATTCATATAGATGGATTGGTTATGAAACTCTGGAAACTTCAAACATCGCTCTTCATGTAAACTTGACCGTGACCATGCACAATCATATGTCCTCGGTTCACAATTAAATTTTGAATAAATTAATCGAAACTTTAGATTGGCTGTCTTGTGGAAAAAGGGTGTAGTTTTGTGCATGGACAGGGCCAAAACAGCAAACCAAAAACAAAAAAAAAACAAAGTAATCGTTTCCATTTAATAACTATGTTTTTACAAGTAAGAAATAATTAGTAATTGACATGCCAGTTCGTTTGAAACCACACACACACAAAAAAAAAAAATCCTTAACTTCGATTCAAGAGGATTAGATTGATTCCACAAGTCGGTTGCTTTCTGTATGGCCGTACATACAGATAGGTTGCACCAGGAGCCTATAAACAATATCCTACAACTCCCATTACTAGGTCTGTGTAATAGCATTTTCACAGCATTTGACAGCATGCAACTGCATTTGGCTTCCGCTAATTAACAATTAGACCCGTAGCCCGCAAGGGCTAGGGGTCAATAGCCCATGAGGCGAAGCCTCATGGGCTATTGACCCGTGGCCCTTGAGGGCGAAGTCCACTAGTTGGGTGATACTTATGGCCATTGGCAATCCCATGGGTAATGAAGGCTCATGCAAGACTTATGATTAGCTGGAACTGAAGGTCTGGTTTCGCGAGAAAATAAATCTAAAATAAATCGGTCTGTAAAAATGCTGTTCCACAAATGCAATGACGTTGTACGTTTCTAGTCATGGATTCGTGCTCTATTCCTGGTCTCACCGATTAAACTCAAAGCTATCACGTGTATTGTCAATGCTAAGCGGTTTAGAATTGAAAAATTGATATCGAGACCATCAAATGGTTTCCTCTGTCAAGCGTCTGCAGTATGCTTTGTTGCATGTTCTGAGTTCTAGTCTTACACTTTTGTTGGATTGCTGCAAAAAGATACTTCAAGTTGAGACCTGGAGGCCCGTATCCCTGGGAAAATCTCAGAATTGACGGGCACTCTCTTTCTCTAACTTTAAATTTCCTAGGTTGCGAGTTGAACCTTTCTTACTTTTTGGATTTTAATATTGATTTCCGCGAACACAAAGTAGTATAACTATTCCGGGCTAGCAAAATTCGACGAGCATCAATTAAACCATAGAAAGAGGTCTATCAGCTAATTCATCTGAAAAATAGAGCTTAATTTTTTAATTCCCCTTACATTTCGCGCAGCCTTCGTACAGAGGTCTGCAAGAAGAGAATGAAGACTTCTCCTTGAAGGCTTCTTTGACACGGTTATACATTTTAAAGAATTTGACATTCTATATAAATTGATTTATTATAACAGAAATAAAAGTAATTGCAATACGTTCAACGTCAGTTTCTTGATAAGAATTTTGCAACATACTTAAGAAGAACTTTTTATCCTCTACAATCCTAGTTGAGCAAATGTGAGAATGATATACACAGTAAATGAAATGGTGACAATGGGGGTCACCTCGCAGCTCCTACAAGGTCTCACCTGATTGGAGACCACCCTTGAGGTTTAACAAAAGAACAAATAACAGAAACAATGGACCCTAGGCCTAAAACAAAAGGGCCATTGTTTCTGTTATTTGTTGTTTTGTTAAACCTCAAGGGTGGTCTCCAATCAGGTGAGACCTTGTAGGAGCTGCGAGGCTACCGGACAATGGAACCCACTGGAAACTCGGAAAAATCCAAGGCCCCAGATGGGAATCGAACCCACGACCCTCCGTGATCCAGCCGACTACATCACGGAGGGTCGTGGGTTCGATTCCCATCTGGGGCTCGGATTTTTCCGAGTTTCCAGTGCGTTCCATTGTCACCATTTCATTTACTGTGTAAAATCCTAGTTATTCAAGCAATTTCGTCAAGCAATGTCCCTGGAAAACGTCGCTATTTATACCACGACCCCATTGAATGTAGAATATGCAAACGCTCGTGTTGTTAATTGCTATGTGCTTATTTGGGTTTAGCATTGAGTGGGGTGGGGGCGGGAGTTCTGGGGATAGGATACAGAGTACACTTATTCCAATATGGCCGCCGTTTTTGTATTCTTTTGCTTGCTCGCAAATTAGCCCTTGTTGCCTCGATCTTAAACTAAAAATTCAAAGAATATTTAACCTTGAACGAGGCATCAAGGACTGTCTAAATCACGATACCACTAGCTCTTAATTGATCTGTATCGGCACTATATAAAGTTATGCGTTTCACCTTTTCCACATTTTCTATAGCTCTAACCCTGTTCATGAATTATAAACGAATTTCACATTTACAGCTATGGGCTTTTAACGCCGGAAATCTTTTGTGGCATTTTAGCGTGTTCAAACGGTCGGGGGTGACTAAAAGTTCACTCGCACAGTAAACACCAGCATATAAGAACATATGATTTCGAGGTTCAGGCTGATGAAGTCCTTATTTACCGGGTTCTCAGTGAGAAATCAGCCAGCAAATGATCTTAAAATGTTCTTGAAATGTGTTTCAGAAATACTATACATTATACATTACTTAGCTGTTATTAACCGAGCAGGAAACCTGTATGGGAGAATCTTGACCGAGGCCGTGAGTATATACAGACTGACTAAGCTCGGCTAATAAGATGTTTATTATATGGCAAAGAAGAACAATTTAATTCGTTTAATGTAACTGGTTTGTACTGACATTCTGCTTGTTGAACTTAACTCTGCCAAAGTTTGCTCGTCTTCTTCTTTTTTTTCTTATCATGCTTTTTGCCATTGCCATAAATATTGTTAGAAGAAAATACTCAATATTTTTGCATTTTAGTGTGCAACTTTTTCACCGCAAAACATTACCGCTCTAGATACCAGTCTAGATGGGGAAATCTAGGACGCGGTCAATATGGATTCGTGAATTTGGTAGTTCCCAGTCCTTGTGAGACATTCAGAGCCATATAGTAATCACCTCCTACTAACGAGCCCGAGGGGCCGTAAGTACTGGGGAATGATGTCTCGAGGTCGTGGCAGCGCTCGGTCCGTACAAAAACGACCTAGGGACACTTCCCAGCTTAGTGAATGTTCTCCATCTTCGTCTTCCATCAGCGAAGTTTGAACGGTAACCTTTTACATGCAAAACTATATTCCGTACTGCAAAATCCCGACAAAAAAAATCATCCAATCACTTCATTTGGCCTAAGAATTGCTTTCCATATCATAATAGATGTTTAATTAACATACAATGTTTTATTACTTTCACTAAAAATGAAATTTCACGGAAAAAAATAAATAAGAATACAATTATTAATATAAGTTGTTAAGTAGTTTTAATATTTCTTAACATAGACCAGCAGCCCCTTCCCATAGTATTTTAATACGAGTTACATTGCTTTCTTATTCTGGCACCCTTTTTCTTTTTATCTAAGGACATCAGGCTGAATTGGTTCTAAAATATATGGTGCTTTTGGTCAAATATCACCGCGATGTTCTTAATCCACTTGGTATTATATGTGGGTGTTTACTGTATTTCAATAGCGTGTTGTTACTCTTAAGATGCTTTACGAAAGATTTATGATAAAATTAATAAAAGCTTAAGTGATCGTCACTTGGAAAGAGTGTCAGTGTTTATTTGACGTTGCATCGTCTCAATAGAAACTTAAGACAACCTTCGCGTTTTACGTCAACGTCCCATTCCAGTTACGACTAAAAGATATTTTACAAAAATAGCTAACTTGTACTGATGGGGAAAGTCGAACATGGTGTAGGCTATGTTAGCACGAAAACGTTATTGGAAGTAATACATGGCTTGAGAAGCCATTTGCTGTTCCTCGAAGATTGTAAAGCCGAAAGGTCGGTTTGAACGACTTTCTATATCACAGTAATAAACAGAGTCTATTCTTAATTAAAGAACATTTTTATAAGCTAGTCTCATTGCAAATAGTGGGACGAGTACTCACTGCGCATGCTGGTATCAAAACCAGCAAAACGCACACGAATAGCCCATTTCCGAGTTGCTGCATGCCTCAGTTTCAAAGCGAGTCCCGGTGCACAACCATTCAAATGGAAATGAGTTGCGTATTGTTATGCAAATCAAAACATTTCCCTTACAATAGTTGAGCACAAAGACTCACTTCGAAACCGAGACAAACAGCAACTCGGAAATGGCCCATTTGATTGACTGATGCCCCGATGTTTGCGCGTGCCCTTTTCTTTTCATTACATACATACATACATACATACATACATACATACATACATACATACATTCTGAGGCTTCTCCTCAGGCAACGTTTGAAGTCCTGTAGTGTTGGTTTCGACTTAAGAGTCGAATCTAGTGAATTCCAGAGTTTGACTGTCCTGAAGTGGAAAGTTCTTTGCCCTGTGGCTGTTTTAAACAAAGGAAAATTTAGCATCTGGGAGTTCCTCGTTGTACGCCTTGTGATCATGGCTCTTTGAATATATTTAGAAAATAAAGAGGCTGGAGCGCACCCTGACATACATTTGAAGGCCATTATTGCGTGGCGATAATACAACTGCTGTCTTACAGGTAGCCACTTTAGATCTTTAAGGATAGGGGAAATATGGTCATATTTCCTTGAGTTGCTAACGATACGAGCCGCGAAATTCTGTACAGCTGGGATCCTACTTAAGTTGTGCTTAGAGGTGTTGCTCCAAACATTACAACAATAATATAGCTTGCTAAAAGCTAAGGCATTAACTATAATAGTTAAGGTGGCTGCGTCAAAAGCATGTTTGACTCGATTAATCTGGCCTAGGCGCGCCATGCAACCGGACACTGTTGAAGCTATGTGATCGTTATATGTCAAGCAGGGATCCAGGATAACTCCCAGATCCTTAGCAACGGTAGCCGGTGTAATTTCTTTTCCTAGCAAATTTAGACGAAAATCCTCTACTTTGCTGACCATCGCTCTGGTGCCAAAGATAATTAAAATAGTTTTACTAGGGTTTATAAGGAGTTGATTTCTAAAAGTCCAGTTACTAATTCTGCATAAGTCTTCATTTAATTTGGTAATCCCGTTTGCCTGGTCCTGTAGGTTGAAATTTAGTATCAATTTAGTATTGTCGACATAGCACTGGGGGGAACTATGGCGTGGAATGGTCGGAAGATCGTTACAAGACGAATTTTTCGTTTCACCTGCCGACAATTGCTCTTGTAGCTCGACCAAGCCAATGGATCTTTAGTTTGTTTGAACTTACGTTTCCAGCCATCTCTTGTTGTCATTAGATCGCGAATCTCATCGGTGATGTAAGGATTCGGTCGTCCTCGCAGGCGAATAGTTTTTAAAGGTGCATGTCTATCCAAAATCTCGTTAAACAACAAATTAAAGGCATGAAGTTTATCATCAGGATCATCGAAGGTTTCCAGAACTGACCAGGGTGCCCTTATGATGTCATTATTAAATCTCTCCGAAGAAAAATTTTTGAAACTTCTGATAGTCATAAACGTGGATGGAGTTCGCTGCTTCTTCAGCCTCAGCGTAACATAAACAAGATCGTGATCACTTATTGATGATGGTAAAACTTTAGCTTCGATGACTTGCTTCGCATTTGAGACAAGAATTATATCTAATAAAGCTTCGGTGGAATCCGTTATACGTGTTGGCTGAGAAACCATCTGGTTTAAATTTAAATTAGGTAAGGGATTTTCTACTCTTCAGACGTACTTCAGCGCCCTGAAAAATGGCGATCAAATTTTAGATTGTTTGAGATTTGTGGTGGTTTAAGAACCTAAGCGTGAAACTGTAAGGGTAGGTAAATATCTTTAATTAAATAAGTTTTCTGTTTTTTTAGTTAGAACCTTCATATAACGACTTATCCAAAAGTACCATGAAGGTTTTGAACAAAGCCATTTCGAATCGTGTTACTAGAGTGAGTTCTTATTACACCTCTATCCAAATCCCATATCTGTTCATGTGCGTGTGTTAAGTTTATTTTAATGATAAATGGGCACGCTTGGGGAGCTTAAGCAACGACAACGGCGACGGCAACAAGAACGTCATCTCAAAATATAAATTTGCCTTATTTTAATCGCTTCGTGACTATTTCAACGTTTTTAATATGACAAGGGTGTGGTAATTCCTCAAAGATGACACCAGTCGGAACGGCACTCCATTTTAGGAGAGAAAATGAAAATTTATCCTCAAGTGCTGACGTTCTTGATAAAACCAAAAACTTGGCTCTTTCACGTTTTTAGGGAGCTTAAAGGGAGCTTTAGCAACGGCGACGGCAACGAGAACGTCATCTCAAAATATAAATTCGCGTTGTTGCAATCGCTTCGTTACTATTTCAACTTTTTGTAATATGACGGGGGTGTGGTAGTTCCTCAAAAATGACGCTGGTAGGAACGGCGCTCAATTTAGGGCAGGAAATGAAAATTTATCCTTAAGTAATGACGTTGTCCATAAAATCTCAAATTTGGCTGTTTCACGTTGTAGTTTTACTGACGACGGCAAAGAAATGGACAAAAGATTGAAAACACACGTGCAGGGCGTGCAAAGCTATTGTTTTTGCCACCAAATATGCAAATTTCTGAGGTTCTCGTTGCCGTCGCCGTTGTCGTTGCTTAAGCTCCCTGTTGTTTTGCTGACGACGGCAACGAAATGGGCAAAAGTGAAAAACGCACGTGCAGGGCGTGCAAAGCTATTGTTTTTACTCAATAAATATGCAAATTCGTGACGTTCTCGTTGCCGTCGCCGTTATCGTTGCTTAAGCTCCCTTAAGATCTACGACGGCTACTTCAACTAAAACGTCACCTTAAAATATCACTTTGCTTTATCATTATTCTTTCGCAGTTATTCTATCTCGTTAACTTCTTATAATTTGGGCGAAGTATCGTAAAAGTAAATTGATACGAGCAGTTACAAAGTCAAAATACAGAATGAAATATTCTCTGTTGCATGCTCGCGTTGTCGTTAAAACCTCAAATTTGGTAATTTCACGTCGTCCTTATGCAGAGTGGCTGCAAGAATCGGTCCTAAAATCCGCGCTGCAAGTGCAGCACGATTATTTA
>NC_090886.1:11972543-11975043 GCF_036669925.1 Montipora capricornis | reverse complement strand
CAATCTGTAAGCCTGAGCCTGAGCCTGTAATCTCACTTCAAGCGCCAAGCGCCCAACTGCGTTTTGGCTTCCATCAATCAAATTTGCCGAAGATCGACTCTGCCTCCACAAAGTGAATTGGAGTTTTTGGAGAATTTGGAGTTTTTGGGCTCCTTGCACGAGCAGTGCTGAACACCGACCCGGGTCAGTTCAGCGTCCAATCTTACGTTTACACGAGCCCGGGCGATTTCGGCTGACCCGGGTCAGTTCCATTTTCGCTAGGTTAGAAGGGCTGGTAACTACTTGTCAGTGAGGAAAATGGCGGACGAACCATACAATCATCAGAATCATCAATTAAAAATAAAAAAATAAAAATTTAGAAAATTATTAATTTCTTTTGAAATGTAAAATGTCTTAAAATTTTAAAAGATTTTTTTTTTAAAAAAGTCGATATTTTGATAATCCATCTCGTTTATATATCCTTGTAGTTTCGCAATAAGATGTTCAGTCATTAAGTGATTCCAATGCCAAGCTGACGTTCTTTCTTCTACACGCTCTTTATGCCCATTTACCTCCACCATTTTGTTACAGGCTGCGCATGGGCAAGAACACTGAACCGCAAAAAGAGTGACGCTCAAACGATCCTGGGTCAGATGGGCCCGTGTTTACATGGAGAAATTGAAGAAATTGCAATCCTTCTAGCCTGGTCAAGCCGGGTCAACTCGGCAAGGAGGGCTGACCCGGCTTGACTACTGCTTTCATATAAACGCTTTTAAAAAATTGATTCCAAAAGGGTTACCCTCCGCGGTGATTCAACACGGGGTAAAAAGCAGCCTTAGTTCACAACTCGAATGCCATTATGATAACTTTTTAGAGGTTCTTCAGTTAAAAGATTCGTACATATTCCATCGCTTTCCATCGGCGTCGAATGTACCGTGGGAACTAAAGAAACTGATTGGCAGGTTATTTCATGCATCAGTTGATTTCGTTTGATTGATGAAGCCAAAATGCACTTTGAAGTGCTTGAAGATGATTTCCGCAGAATTATGGGGGCTGTGGGGGTAAGAATGCATGTAAACGCGAGATATTTTTGGACCCCACCTACGCGTGTTACCCCACCTCCATGTAAACAGGCTCTAATTAAGACAAGAACTCATCTGAAATGAGCTTGATCTGTGAAATGCCGTTCCACCTGGATTTGGAGCTGTCAGTTTCTAGTTGTGGTGTGACCCAAACATCAAACAAACCAAACATCCGATTGAGAAGTAAAGGGAACCTATCTTATCAAAGAGTGCTGGTTGTTGTTCAGTTGTCAAAGCCCTTTTTAGCTTGTTCTGGGCTCTCGGTTGGGATGAGCGAAAAAATCGTCGGATCGTGAGAAAAAAGGCGACCGATGCTGTCCCTCTCCCCAGTACTTCCCCCCCCCCCCCCTCCCGCTTGCTTTTTCCTCGATCCGGACCATTTCTTCCCTGTTCCCCACACCCCCTTTATTCAAAGATTGATCAAGAGTCCAGTAATTGGACCCTTGGATTGATACAATGTTTACAATGGGCAGCCGGACAAACTGGGAAATAATCTGGCACATTCTGGAGCAGAACACTCTCAAAAAACACAAGCATGCAATGTTGCGAGATTTCCACGCGTGCCCGACTTTACTCAGTCCTTCTTCAAGTAAAGTAATATTAAACCTTAGTGGGTGAGGGTAATATATTATGAATATTGATTTTTCCGGGAATTTGATGCGAGTGTGCACGCTCCGTTGAGTCGATGCTGAATAGGCCTTTGCAACTAACGATCACATGGTACAAAATCCGCCATGCTGGTGAGCAAGCTCATTATTATTCCCCCACTGGGACATTAAAACAAAGGCAATTCAAGCTTGACTGGTTCAGGTCTCTTTGTTTTAATGTCCAAGTGGGGGAATAATAATAAGCTTGCCCTCCAGCATGGTGGATTTTGTACCATGTGATCGTCAGTTGCAAAAGGCCTATTCACGCTTTGGAAGTCGCTTTAGATTTTGTCGTACAAAGAGACCATGGTTGCAATTACCGGGTAAGAAGTTATCCTTTTCCCTCCTAAATGAGTTAACTTTTGATGTTTCTCGTGCTGAATTGGTCCCTTCTACTAGGTCCAACTACTAAGAACTGCTAGTCTGCACGGCGCTAATGATTGTTTCGTAGGATGATTATGTCAAATTATTAATTTGTCTTAACAAACTTCCCCAAGGTCGTGCAATACTTGGCAATATATAACTGAATCTAAGAAAAAGCCGATCAACAAAAATATTAATCTGAGTGGAAAAATGTTCTTTGTACACACAGTACTTCAATTCATATGATATTGTTGTGGTAACAGTTGAAATATATCCCGATCATCTTATCTTTACAGTCTTTAAGTAAACAACAATTCGGGTGATTCTTAAGGAGTCGTTCTCTTAATTTAATACTGCTGCATTTGCCATGATCCCAGCTTTGTTTTAGTTTCGCGTTGTAGTTTGAAATTATTTTCGTCTTCGTTTCTT
>NC_090886.1:11952543-11967543 GCF_036669925.1 Montipora capricornis | reverse complement strand
CCATTTTTTTCATCTTGTTTACAGAGCCCGGAAATCAAAATCAAAATTTGGAGGCGCGGTGGCCTTATGGTTAGTGCGCTCGACTCCGGATCGAGTGGTCCGGGTTCGAGACCTGGCCGGGGACATTGTGTTGTGTTCTTGGGCAAGACACTTTACTCTCACGGTGCCTCTCTCCACCCAGGTGCGATGGACTAGCATCCCATCCAGGGGGGAGTATAAATACTCTTAGTCGCTTCATGCTACGGAAAGCGGAGATAAGCGCCGGCCTGATGGGCCTTCTGGCTCGTAGGCAGTGACTTACAGAGCCCGGAAATCAAAATCAAAACTAGGAAATCAAAATCTGCATACAGAGCTGGAGGAATGAGACGGGAAAGCCTTCCCCTTCCCCCCCCCCAACCCTTGCTTCCCCTTCCGTCCCTTCCAGGGATCGGACGTAATCTAGTCCAGGTACTGTGCCGGAAATGGAGCCAGCAAAATTTCTAGTTTTTAACTTTGATGTCGTTTCTTTCAGACCTAAGGTTGCCGTAGGTGTCGTTTCTGTCTTAGTCTTGGGTGTTTTGGGAGGATTGCTCGGTCCATTTTTTCCGCAAGAAGACGAAAGTGCAGAAGAAGACGAAAGTGCAGAAGAAGACGAAAGTGCAGGGGGGCCATACCACAAGCATGCAGTTGCTACCGACACGAAGATGTGTTCAAAGATTGGAAACGATACCCTTAATGTCGGTGGCTCGGCCGTAGATGCAGCGATCGCTGCTATGTTTTGCCTTGGAGTCATAAACATGCACTCTTCCGGAATCGGTGGCGGTGGAGTAATGCTAATCTACAACCGTTCCGCAAGAGAAGCAAGCGTGATTGACTTTAGAGAGACCGCGCCGTCGACTGTGGCTAACTTTACACCCAACGCTACTGGAGTGGATGAATCTAAATTTGGTTTGTAAAAATCCTTTAAAAGCACCACTTTCAGAACTGCAAATTCTTGGACACCTTCAATAGCGCTCCCAAAAATCGCTTTAATTAATGTTTAAAGGTGTACCTGATATTTTATAATTCTCCTCATAGCGGCCTCCCATGTGCCAAGGTCGGCTGAAAGATCTTGTGCTCTGTTCTAACTTTTATGTCACACCGATGACTTTTCCCGCGCTTAGAGTGGGCTGTGTATTTTCCCTTTACGTTCTGATTTGCTCGTTTGATCGTCGTAGATTGTCGGTCGGTTATCGGTTGTCGATCATCGCCATTGGTTCTGATTGGCCAATTTAATTACACTGGGTTTGGTAAATATCCTTGGCTTATGCGGCCATGTTGGCATACTGAACAATAGCGAAAAAGTCTTTTGAGAATTTGGCTCTGTTGTTAGGGACTTAAACCAGGACAACTGCAACGTCAACAAAAACGTCACTCCAAAATATAACTTAGCGCTGTCGAAAGTATTTCGCGATTATTTCGTTTTGGTCACCAGTTTTAAAATACGGGCGAACTATCGCATAACTGTAACGAATTTTAAAGCAAATGAAAGATTCATTGTTATATGCTCACATTGTCGTCAAAACCTAAGGTTTGGTGATTTCACGTTGTTGTTTTGTGAAATACGGCAAAAAAATGCACGGAAATTCGTGCTGCACGTGCAGCACGAGTATTTTTCCTTTTTTTAACCAATCATATTCTTGCTTTGTGACGTTGTCGTTGCTGTAGCCGTCGTCCTCGCTTAAACTTCTTACTATGCAAAACGAGTGTGACATTTTGCTTTTGATTTGTACACCAACAAGGCCGTCTAATCACGTGATTGCAAACCAAGAATAATAACCAACTGAAAACGTCGTAAGTTTCAAAATTAACGAGGAGGTATCTTTCGATGGTCATCGGGGGTGCTGAGAAAATCTGAGTGCTCCTTTTCAGTCCTGAGTCGAACCTACCTTTCGATGACTAGTTCGGATGCTCTACGAGTGAGCTAATGTAGACCGATGGGAACTAGGCCATTAAACTAGGTTCACTGGCAAATATCCCGCAATACGACAAGGAATGAAAGCGCCCAAATTATGCGTTTCCGCAGGTTGGAAATGTCAATCCCGGCCCGATGAATGAATGTAGATACGATTTTTTTCAGCGATGACTGGTGGATACTCAGAAACTGAAAAATCCGAGTCCTCCTTTCGAAGAGTTCGGAAGCTCTACCATTGAGCTATTGCATACCCGTTGGAATCAGGCCATTAAACTAGCATACAAATTTCTAGTTTCTAAAGAAACTGTGGTGCTGCGTCGGTGGGAGAGTGAAACAGGAAAATTTGGTTTTATCAAACGTGTTGATAAAGGTCGAATTACCATCGTGAACGATTTGGAAAGCTGACCTTTCGAGCGTTAGCCCTTCGTCAGAGCGAATGGAGGAATTGTGGGTGTTATTGGTCTTTATGCGGGTGTGGAGGAGCTTTGCCATTAGTGGAAATATGGTAACATGGATTTGTGAATAAATTAAAGGAATGGGAGGAGTTCGTTGATTCCGTGAGGATAGAGTGTATCTAGTTGAAAGATGAATTTTTGTTCCAGGTTCTTGCGGATTTCTGTGTTCCCGCGGCGTAAGGATAGGCTGCAAATTATGATGTTGTGGTGGGAGTGATTAGCATGATTAAAATGGCGCGCAACTGGTTTTGATGCATCTGTGTCGTTTTTTTTCTATATCTCGTAGATGTTCACGAAAGTGGTCCGCCACTTTTCTCCCTGTTTCGCTTTTGTAAGCTATAGGAGACTCGTCAGTGGTGACTCGGGGATACTCGGAAAAAGATCCGAATGCTCCTTTGCAGAAGTCGAACTAGTCTTACGACCTTTCAATTACTAGTTCGGATGCTCCACCACTGAGCTTTTGGAGCCTCGTTAGTGGTTATTCGGGGATACTCGGAAAAAATCCGAGTGCTCTTTTGCGGGAGTCGAGCCGACGACCTTCCGATTATTAGTTCGGATGCTGTACCACTGAGCTATAGGAGACTCCTCAGTAGTGGCTCGGGGATACTCGGGGAAAATCCGAGTGCTCTTTTGCGGGAGTCGAGCCGACGACCTTCCGATTATTAGTTCGGATGCTGTACCACTGAGCTATAGGAGACTCCTCAGTAGTGACTCGGGGATACTCGGGGAAAATCCGAGTGCTCTTTTGCGGGAGTCGAGCCGACGACCTTCCGATTATTAGTTCGGATGCTGTACCACTGAGCTATAGGAGACTCCTCAGTAGTGGCTCGGGGATACTCGGGGAAAATCCGAGTGCTCTTTTGCGGGAGTCGAGCCGACGACCTTCCGATTATTAGTTCGGATGCTGTACCACTGAGCTATAGGAGACTCCTCAGTAGTGACTCGGGGATACTCGGGGAAAATCCGAGTGCTCTTTTGCGGGAGTCGAGCCGACGACCTTCCGATTATTAGTTCGGATGCTCTACCACTGAGCTATAGGAGACTCCTCAGTAGTGACTCGGGGATACTCGGAGAAAATCCGAGTGCTCTTTTGCGGGAGTCGAGCCGACGACCTCCCGGTTATTAGTTCGGGTGCTCTACCACTGAGCTAAAAAAGATGATCAGAAAAGTCCGAGGCTTTTTTTCAGGAGTCGAGCCGACGACCTTTCAATTACTAGTTCGGATGCTGTACCACTGAGCTATAAGAGACTCTTCAGTCGGGGATACTCGGGGATACTCGGAAAAAATTCGAATGCTCCTTTGCAGGAATCAAACCTACTCCCTCTTTCATCTCAGTGCAATAACTAAGTTCCAACTTAAACCTAACTGAAAAAAAGACAATCACTAACAATCTGGAAACGTTTTTCAATTCAAATTTAGTTTGATTTGTGGATCCTGTCATAAATAACAATGAAATGTTACAAGTAAAGTTTATGAATATTTAAGAAAAGTAGGTAAATTTGGGGGCAGGATTTAAGATGTGATCTGACTCCTAACCAATTTTTGTACCTTCCTTGTTGTTGCATTTGATGGCGTTTATAATTTATTCCTTGTTGCTTATTTGTTAACTTTTCACTTAACGGAAATATACATATTTACACTCTTTTTATGGAAGCAGAGATTTTTTTAGAACAGAAGTACTTTCTATTGATACAATCTTGTGCCTTATTGGTAAATATTTCAGTGACAATTTTTTCTCTCTCCCCTAGGCGGTCTTGCTATTGCTGTCCCTGGTGAAGTGCGTGGTATGTACGAGGCTTATAAAAAGTACGGCAGGTTGCCATGGAGAAAGCTAGTCGAACCTTCAATTATATTGGCCCGTGAAGGATTCGAAATAAGCGCCGCGGTTGATGATGCATTGAAGACTACTCCCAATATTTCGGAGTTTATTAGAAATGATCCTGGATTGAGGTACGAGAACCATATGTGATCTTAATGTAAAAGTAACTTCACCCACACAAGAAGATCATTAAAGGGAGAGCAGTTTGACGTCTGTGCGCATGAGCAAACTGTCACGTCAGTCCATTTAATTCCATTGTTATTGAAACAATCGAAAGCACTGATGCAGGAAACGGAAACAATGCCATAGAAGTGGAATTATTCATTGAGATTACTTTTGCAATCATTCCCGTTATTCTCTATTTTCGAATTCCCCACAATACACTTTGTTTTCTCCCCAAATTTTGCATAAACTATTGTTTTCCAATGCTCTTGGGGACATTGCATATTCCCAAGAGCATTTGAAAACAATGGCTTATGCAAAATTTGGGGGGCAAACAAAGTGTATTATGGGAAATTCGAAAATAGAGAATGAACCTACTGCATGCAAAGAAAAATGTCGTTCGTTATGACAACTCGTGCGTAGAATAAAATGTTGAATCCATACAATAAATTCCATGGGCCAAAACTAAATTTGATATTTTCTGTGTAAACCCACAGTATCTTACATCAAATTTGGACCTCAGTCATTCAGTGTATTTGCTTTGATACTCTCTGTAATTAATGAACATTATCTGGTTCAGTAAGAAACCGTAGAATTTACAACTGCGAGCGGCAAAGCTTGCACATGCGCAAAACCGTGAAACTGTCCCTTTAACTCCGTCGTCTTAGAATGTGAGAGGCTATTTTTGGCAGAGAACGTTAAATTTGATGCAAACAAACATAGAAATAACCGTGAAAGATGCGGGATTCTCGCTCTCACATTTTGCGGTGCGGCCATTTTGTGCGCACCTGCTTGTTGTTGTTGTTGCTCTTGAAGCACCAAAGATGGAACAGTCCTCCCGTTCGGGAACTGATACACTAGCGAATACTTAACTAGATAAATAATGGTACTGGGAGGTCAAAGGGCTTGTGAGTTTGCGTATTCTAATGCGTGCGTCCATGTGATAGCGCCCCAGCTAGTGAAACACAATAAACGAAACGACAGAACAGAACAACAACGCCAACTGTTAAAAAATCCCAACTGGCCGGAGGCAAACCTGTTGGCTATTTACTTACAAGTGCAGCCGATAAGTTGAACCAGGAACAACCAGGATCAAGTCAACGAGTGATCAGAGCGGTTCTTGAACCCGGGTTCTCCGGATCTCAAGGCAAGCGTCCTAGCCACTGGGCCACACTACCTCTATGGTCATCGGTTTGTCACCTCATGATCCTCATTGGCGGGTCAACTAGACGTTGATTGGTTGTCGAAACCATGGGATTCTTTTGTTCTAGTGGCTGGGTATATTGGAATATTGAATGAAATGTTTGTAAACAGTGAGTTTCGCTTTCGACAAAAATTATATTTAAGGCCTCAGTGTGTGGTTTTGAGTTACTATTATTTTTTGGTGGTACTTTCAATTTCTGCCGTTGTCAACAATGAGAGTCAGAGTGGCCTGACCAAAAGGAGAGGTTTTGAGGCAGTGGAACCGAACTGAAGATTTTCCTTAGCCTTTGCAAACAAAGAAATTATTCGCTGATGAAAATGTGTAAAGGCTATCGTTTGATAGTAGCATTAATGAAGGAGAGAATCATAAAAGCCACTCAGCTGAATATGTCATAAACCTCTTCAAATCCCGGTAACAGCATTCCGGTATCACCTCAACAAACTCAGTTTCCACTTTATTTATTCTCCGAAATCATTCCAAATATATTGCGTTCTTTAATAAAGAATTAATTTAATTGAAAATCAACCTTTTTTCAGTATTCACTTTGAAAGACGGGAAATGTGATCATAGTTTGATGTATGACCGAGCAATGAAGGGGAATGGGTTCGATACCGCTTTGACGCCACATCGCTTTTTCCAAAGAACTATTACAATGCCTTGCGCGGTCGCAGATCAAATTACAACCATTTTTCCACTTATAGGAGGCTCTAACTCTAAAACAGTGACTTTGAAGGCCGGAGTAACTTAAGCAAACCCAGCAAAAAATAAGTGTTAGACAAGTGAAGAGAATGGTTGAGCGGAAAGGTTTTTTCGAGGTGATAGACACCAGCCTTAAGTTGCTTGTCTACTTGCAATATGATCTTTTTAACTTTCATTTTAACCTGTTCAAGTGTTTTTTGAGGCGGCGTTCTGTATTTGAAAATTACCTCTCGTTTTCAATCACTGTTATCTTATCACTGCAACATATTTTCCAGAGAACTACTCCTAGATAAAGATGGTAACAATTATACAAAGGGCCAAATAATAAGAAACGAACAATATGCAAAGACATTGGAAATCCTTCAAGACGATCCGGAATCGTTTTACATTGGATCATTGGCCAAAAACATCTTGCGCGACATGAGCCATATTAACAGCAAAGTTTCTCCGGAGGATTTAAGGCAATATGAAGCCGTAACAAGAAAGCCTCTGAAAGGAGAACTTTTGAATATGACAATGTTCCTTAGCCCTCCCCCGTCAAGTGGCGCCGTGTTGGCTCTGATCTTAAACATATTGAAAGGTTAGTGTTTAAAGATTGCTTCTAACATTCATGGAAAACTTAAGGAGGCTGATACCAGTTTCAGCACTTTCAATAAACTGTACTATTTGGAAGGATTGAATATATCCAACTGTTTCGTGTTACGGCATTGTTATGGTACCATATGAAACTGCAAATGATTGCTTAACAAGATGCACTCATTAATGTGACGTAATTGACGGAATGCAAAAATGGCTGCCAACAAATTATTCTTTGTCTTTGTGTTAATTAGCCTAACTAGCCTCCGTCACACGCGTAAAATTGAAAGAATTTGGGCTGTAAAACAAGGCTAGTTAGGCTAACTAACACAAAGACGAAAGAATAATTTGTTGGCGGCCATTTTTGCATTCGGTCAATAGGTTACAATGGGAAAAAACGACTCGAGCCATCTTAAAGCAGTTCTATTTTGCTTGTAATTAAACGCTTATATCTCAAAAACGAACTCGATGACCCACATTTTTTATTCCTGGAAAGTGATTAGAAGGCTAAGATAAAACTATCTGCAACGTTAAAAAAGTCTCGGCAGCTGATTCAGAGCCACATCTTATTTGCGGCTTTGTAATCGTTTCACAGTCATTCCAAGTTACCTTGCGCAATCTGATTGTCAAATTTCCCGTTGTCGATATGAGTCTACACAGCGCTGCTCGCGTCATTTTGGGGATAAATCAATCCGAGATTGCGAGAAAGTTACAGATAACGTTTGCTCCTTCTTTGTTTCACGAACTTGGTCACTCTTGAAATAAATAATTTCTTTGACGTTGAGTATTTTGACCACTGTGACGACAAATATCGTTGTCGATAAGAGTACAGAAAACGCTGAACCACATTCGATTTGGTTAGTGTACAGGTTATCTCGGATTTAAAGTTTGACGAACGGAGCAAACGTTTAGAGAAAACGGACAAAACGTATCGTCGGTGCTCGCGTCCTTCGTGTAACCTGGAAGTAGGTCATTTTGCGTCGTTGGCAGGACGAAAATGGCGAAGAATAGAAACACAATGAAAAATACGGTTAATGCTATAAGGGATAGACGAGAAGGACATTAGACATCTCGTGACAATTACACGATGTACATAGATTAGAAGGTCACCAACGTAATATTCCCATTCACCGTATTCAATTATTTCTTAAAGCGCTGATCAAGAGTGTTTAATTCAAAGCACCCATTCCGAATAGAGCTGATCTACAACTATTTAAGTCTAATACCCATTTTAAACCGGTTAGCATTCAATTTTGGTGATGGGTCATGTGACGTGCGTCTTCCCCTTGCACGGCGACACGTGGTAAAAACAAAACGCAAACGGATCATAGATATAACCCCGCACAAACCCCTTTCCACCAATTCGCAACACAAAACATATACTGAAAAAATGTTCAAGACTATTTTATTAATGCTACAAGTTTTGAAGGATAAAATTCTTAAGTAATACTAATTCTAAACTTTCTACACTAAGATAAACGTAATGTCCTTAAACTAAATGAACTAAGTACTTTACTCTAATATTTACAGTTAAATAGTTCAGTCCTTTGCCAAAGAAGCAACAAAATCCACGACAAGTTCTTTCCCACCTCCCTTTCCATCCCCCTTTCTCCACCCCCCCCCCCCCCCCCCCCCCCGCCCTCTTCTGGCAATCCAGGAAATTTCACCTTTCACACTTTACTGCGCCCGCGTCACTTTATTCGAGTTTTCTCTTCTTCTTGCTTATCTCAAGCTTTTTTAATTCTTTGAAGGATGTTCCTCACTTGCCGCCACTGACAAGGGGATTTTGTCATTGATTCTTTCCGGCAGCTCCCGCTAATGTCTCTTAGCAGTGTTCTCCGTTCTTTTGTCTTTTGCCCTCATGCAGGCTTTCGTTCTCCTACTCTTTGCTTTCCTACACGTCAACAACCTTGCGCCACTTTCATGCACAACCACCGTTTTGCCCTGGTATATATATAACCTGGGCAAATAGGCCAGTTTCGTATTCTAACGGTTGGACTGGATCTACAATCCTAGACAAAACTGTTGGGAAGGTTAGCACTTTTGAAGTCTTTATTGCTTCTCTCCCCTCCCCCCTCCTTCAATGTTGTGCAAAACTGAATGGTTTCAGTGGAAAATTGTTGACTTACCTTCCAACATTGAATAGGGGGGAGAGGGGCTACGTAAGAGAAAGTGAAACTATTTCTTTTGAGCTTTAACAGAAGCAGGTTGAAATACAGCTCTGGTGTGGTTCATTTACATAACCTTCCCAACTACTTTTGTCTATGATTGTCTGAAAATTCTGGGCGTGGTCTTAAATTGGAAAGACGACTTTTTTCTTAGCGTTTACAGTGCCTTTGAAAAACAACCACAATTATCGCTTGCTTTAACATTTAACTGCTTTTTGCCATGTTATCGTGAATTTTAGGCGTTGATCTGGTTAAAAATAAGGCAAGTTTTCAACTTCATACATGTGTTAGGACGTGCTGTTACATTAGTGTCTCAATGGTATTAAATTGTAGAGCAAATAACATGATGAAAATTCCTTCGTAAATGAACAGAAAGGGGAGGGAACTAAATGATAGTTAATTAAAGCCAAAACGCTGGTCTTGAAAGGTCAAACGAGTTCACGGACTAAACTCTTACAATGGCGGACGTCAGTTGCACTTTGCCAAGTTGAGACCAGCGCCTTTTAAAAACGTGACGTGTGCATTTCAAACAGTCACATTAAATAAGTAAATTAACAGTGATTACTTTTTTTGCACCAGTAGCGTGAGTAGGATGGCCTGTCAATCATTGACCTATTTTGGGAACAGTAAACATGTATGTGAACATTACTCCATGACATTACTCCATAAGAAAATGCGAAATATATGCCCAATGAATGTGATATTTTGCAACAATAACGTAGTTATATGTAAAGCATACTGGAATACGTACACTGTATTTCTGATTATGGACAAAAGTTATTGTATCTACTTATTTTCAACATTACTCCATTGAAACCATGTATACACAAAGGTTAATTAGATGCATTATTTCAGTTTAAGCTCTCTTTATGGAGTAATGTTGCAGTTTACCTAAAATAAAGCTGAAATGACCATGAAAAGTCCTACTACTATTTCCTTTGAACCCCTTTACACTCCAGTTTCAATAATTTATCTGTAGCTGTGCTGTAAAGGCATTATTTTAGGCTTCGAAAATGGAGTAATGTTGGGAGTGATGTCGGGAGTAATGTAAGTGCTCTCGCACTGCTCGCACCATTTCTTGCTAAATCGATCGAAATAAAACAGTTTTTGGCATTCTTCCAACGTCCTCCAAAAAGAAAGCTATCGTTTTAACGAATATGAAACATCAAACAACAAAAATGTATTTTTTATGGCATTCTTAGTAAACACTTCCCCAGCAGAACGGATTTTGGAGTAACGTTGTGAAGCGTCACGCAAGTCTGAAATCCAAATCATAAAACGAGGATTTTAACCAAATTTCAGTATTGTGAGATTTTATTTATGCATTGGAAAGTACATTATAAGAACGTGTCCAGAATAACAAATGGAAGCCACATGTCAAATACTACGAGAGTTACACGCGTTCAAAGCAGATTTCCTACTCTCATACATGTCTGAAAATTCTGGGCGTGGTCTTAAATTGGAAAGACGACTTTTTTCTTAGCGTTTACAGTGCCTTTGAAAAACAACCACAATTATCGCTTGCTTTAACATTTAACTGCTTTTTGCCATGTTATCGTGAATTTTAGGCGTTGATCTGGTTAAAAATAAGGCAAGTTTTCAACTTCATACATGTGTTAGGACGTGCTGTTACATTAGTGTCTCAATGGTATTAAATTGTAGAGCAAATAACATGATGAAAATTCCTTCGTAAATGAACAGAAAGGGGAGGGAACTAAATGATAGTTAATTAAAGCCAAAACGCTGGTCTTGAAAGGTCAAACGAGTTCACGGACTAAACTCTTACAATGGCGGACGTCAGTTGCACTTTGCCAAGTTGAGACCAGCGCCTTTTAAAAACGTGACGTGTGCATTTCAAACAGTCACATTAAATAAGTAAATTAACAGTGATTACTTTTTTGCACCAGTAGCGTGAGTAGGATGGCCTGTCAATCATTGACCTATTTTGGGAACAGTAAACATGTATGTGAACATTACTCCATGACATTACTCCATAAGAAAATGCGAAATATATGCCCAGTGAATGTGATATTTTGCAACAATAACGTAGTTATATGTAAAGCATACTGGAATACGTACACTGTATTTCTGATTATGGACAAAAGTTATTGTATCTACTTATTTTCAACATTACTCCATTGAAACCATGTATACACAAAGGTTAATTAGATGCATTATTTCAGTTTAAGCTCTCTTTATGGAGTAATGTTGCAGTTTACCTAAAATAAAGCTGAAATGACCATGAAAAGTCCTACTACTATTTCCTTTGAACCCCTTTACACTCCAGTTTCAATAATTTATCTGTAGCTGTGCTGTAAAGGCATTATTTTAGGCTTCGAAAATGGAGTAATGTTGGGAGTGATGTCGGGAGTAATGTAAGTGCTCTCGCACTGCTCGCACCATTTCTTGCTAAATCGATCGAAATAAAACAGTTTTTGGCATTCTTCCAACGTCCTCCAAAAAGAAAGCTATCTTTTAACGAATATGAAACATCAAACAACAAAAATGTATTTTTTATGGCATTCTTAGTAAACACTTCCCCAGCAGAACGGATTTTGGAGTAACGTTGTGAAGCGTCACGCAAGTCTGAAATCCAAATCATAAAACGAGGATTTTAACCAAATTTCAGTATTGTGAGATTTTATTTATGCATTGGAAAGTACATTATAAGAACGTGTCCAGAATAACAAATGGAAGCCACATGTCAAATACTACGAGAGTTACACGCGTTCAAAGCAGATTTCCTACTCTCATACAATCCTAGACAAAACTGTTGGGAAGGTTAGCACTTTTGAAGTCTTTATTGCTTCTCTCCCCTCCCCCCTCCTTCAATGTTGTGCAAAACTGAATGGTTTCAGTGGAAAATTGTTGACTTACCTTCCAACATTGAATAGGGGGGAGGGGGGCTACGTAAGAGAAAGTGAAACTATTTCTTTTGAGCTTTAACAGAAGCAGGTTGAAATACAGCTCTGGTGTGGTTCATTTACATAACCTTCCCAACTACTTTTGTCTATGATTGTAGCATGAAATGGAGGCTAATGTGGGCAAATTCATTTGCATTTGAAAAGATTTGCCCGCATTAGCCTCCATTCCATGCTAGATCCAGTCCAGCCGTGAGAATTCGAAAATGGTCTGTTAAACGCCCTGTCACCTATCCTTAGCTCACAAATTAACACGTAACATGCATTCTTAAAGACTACAATACTGTTACAGTAACATTCCACAAAACAATATGACGTTAATTATAAGATATCAAGCGATGTTTCTAACACTAAATAATCAACACTTATAAACTACAATTTGACAACTATGATGCAAAGATTTGAATAAAAATAAAAGAAAAAGACATATGCGATAAGGGAAATTTTCCGTGACAGGGTATCTATTTAAATATTATGAAAACTTAAAAATGCTCATCGGCTTGCTTCGATTGTCTAGTGGTTATCAATTATGCAAATGTCGCTTATGGTTCAAGTTCAACCTTCTCGACCTTCATGTTCTTTAAAAGTTTTGGAACTTAATAGCGTGCTTTTTCAAATTAAATTGACGAGAAGATTTCTAAGTATAAAGCTGAAGTAAAAGAGGAAATGTCCTTCTTGTCTATCCCAATTAAAATACACGTGCACAGCGTCCCGCAAACTCGTTTCCAGGGCATTTCTCCGCCGAGACTCAACGAGGTTGTTCTTTAAAGGTGTTTTTTTCTACCATTTTCGTTTTCGTTGATGCTTCAGCTCTTTGTTGTCTAATCACTCTGCAGTGAAACGGCGACAACAAAATAATTGCTCACTAAGTTACAGTGAGAAATTACAGGAGGGGGGGCATCTCGTTTATCGTTCAGATAACACGAAGTAAGGCAAAATGCAGAAGTAATGTGCTGATCAAAAGGAGATGGACAGCCGCATACCGGGCACAAATATCGTTGACACCTCACATGCATAACACTTCCGACCCCTCTCTCTTGCAATAAAGTCAAACCGCTATTCAAATAACTAAGCTTGTCTCATACTTAAACTTTCAGGTTACAAAATGACGCCAGCTGATCGCGATAGCGTAAATGCCTCAGTTCTGACATATCATCGAATAATTGAAGCTTTTAAGTTCGCTTACGCATGGCGAAGTCAGCTTGGGGATCCAGCATTCAACGAGAACATTAATAAGGTTTGTAAAATATATTTCCTCTTGTAATGGACGCCTTTGCCGTCGTCATTAATTTACACTTTACCTTGTTAACAATCGCAAATGCTTATAAAAGGCATCGTGTTTCAAACAAACTGGTTCTTAAAGAATATATGTTATTTGCCAGCAGGGAGGTCCGTATAGCGAACTGTGACCGAGGTCTTTAAAATGCTTGTTCAAGACCGAGGTCACAGTTTTTCTCTATACGGACCGGCCCTTAGCTGGTAAATAACTTATTTAATTTTTTGCTCTGACTCTTTCTTACTCTCTAAAATCACTTTTTAAATTGCTGACAAACGGAACGACAAACGGCGTTTTTACAGACCGAATTATTTTTAGATTGATTTTACATGTACAGCGAAACCAGACTTTTCCAGCTAATAGGGCTTTTCCAACAAACGATCACAAAGAGACCTGAACCAGTCAAGCTTGACTTGCCTTTGTTTTAATGTCCCAGTGGGGGAATAATAATGAGCTTGCCCTCCAGCATGGTGGATTTTGTACCATGTGATCGTTTGTTGCAAAAGGCCTATTATGAGAAAATATTTACCAATGGGATTGTGTATGGTCACTCGTGCAAGCCAAATCTTATTTCATAACTCATCTAAGAATAGCTTGATGTCTGGAAATACTGTTATATAGACAAAGTATTGAACTGAGTTGTGGGCTGCTGATTATGGGCTGTATTTGTTTTTAAGGTTGCCATGGAGATGATTGATCAGAAATTGGGCGACTTGTTGCGCCAGAGAATACAAGATAACTCAACGCACCACAATTTGTCGTACTACGCTCGGTTTTATTCACATGCGGATTATGGCACAACGCATGTATCCGTCCTGGCGGAAAACGGGGACGCGGTTGCCGTGACGACCTCGATAAATTTGAGGTAAGCATCAAAGTTAACTTCAATACCTTGAGACTGCTTCTTTGTCATCCACCAGGTTTCAGGCTTTTTTGTTTCAATCACACCACCCATGGGGTAAGAGTTGGTCACGAGGGTACGTTTTTGTTTTTAATGAGTTGCGACGGGAACCGCTGATGGACCATCGAAGGAGGTCATCAAGGGGGAGTCTTTATCTCTACTAATTCCTTGAGTCAACCCTTTCCCTAGAAAATTTATTTTTAGGAACAGATACTTTGCGCGAAAAGTATAATTGTTTCCTCGACGGTGAGATAGTTTTGTTTGATTGGCTTTTCCATCAGTGGGCGTGCTGAATCTCCTAATCCTAAGGGAGTCGTTCTATAAATGCATCTACTCGGGAAAGGCTTCACTCCTAGGCCAACTTTGCGACGTTGGCAGCACATTTTGTTGACTTTTGTACTTTCTGGAACAGAATTTGCGACCAGCTTATTTAGAACGCCGCTGGATAATGACATCTGACTTTTAAATATTGAAACTTCAAAACTCAAACTCAAAACTATTTCGTGATAGGTTTGGGTGTAGATATCGCTCCACCGACACCGGAATCATCTACAACAACGATATGGCAGATTTCGACATTCCTGGTTATGACGTAGTAGAACCCATTTCCCCATCGCCTTTCAATTTTCCCGACCCAGGAAAGCGTCCATTTTCGTCCATGTCTCCCACCATTTTGACGGATAACAAGGGTGATGTTCAATTTGTGATCGGTGCTTCTGGCGGGAAAAGAATTACCACCGCTGTTTCATTGGTAAGGCATACTGAGCTCACGATTGGTTTTTGTTTGCATGGGGCCTGTTTTCACTAGTGAATGGGACATTCCATTTATAATCCAACCCCTCCCCAGCACCTATGGATGAGGTCCATCAGAAAATTCAACTGGTGG
>NC_090886.1:11865043-11937543 GCF_036669925.1 Montipora capricornis | reverse complement strand
TATTTTACTAACTGTCCTGTTATGTACAACACTGAAACCAAACGGCTAATTCTTTCGTAACTTTTTCGGGTTGGATATGGGTTTAACAACTCAGAGAAGGAATCAAACACCTGGATTGGATCTTTGTTTAATACAACTGTCTGGCTATTTATAATCATTTTATTTCTGTGAGCTCAACTCTGGGCAGTCTTCAGGTCAAAAAACAATTGGAACTTTGACTAATTCTTGTTAGTCAATAATTATTTGAAAGAAAGCTTGTTGTCCATTTTTCTCAGATCTTAAAAACCCTTCAGAGGGTTTGCAACCAATCTGCAGAGACACAGATAACCATGATGTAATGTACAATTGCTGGTAGACGAACAAAAGTGGCTAATGAGAGATCTTTTGTTCTCGTCCACCATGCACCTACATGACGGCGATGACGTAACGTGAAAACCACTTATTACTGCCATGACATAAGAATGGAAAAAAACAAGGAATGCAATAACACTGTTTTATTAAATTTTTAATCTTTTGAGTAACAATTTTTAAAAAGCGTTTTACAAGTTGTAGAAAAGGAAAAAACTCCCTGCGTAGCAAACATTTCAATCCGCGAAGCTTATAATTTTTGTTGGGCAAAAAATGTCATATATAGACCCCTTAATGAAACCTTTGAAAATAACTATGAATTTTTTCACCATAAAGCTTCTTTTATCTTCTATTTTGAAATGAACAACATAAGTAAAATTCCACTTCGTATTTACATCATGTATGTACTCTGTTTTTCCAGTCAACAGCAAGGTCATTTGTACTGTGCCCTTTGCATAATAAGCTCTGTGGTTCAAGGAGGATATACAATATAACGGGGTTGGAGGTTAACTCCGGTTTAAATAACGTCGAGAACTCTGCACGTTCCCCAACATTGAACAATGGATAAAAAACACAATTCGTAGCAGAGAGATCTCGCAAATCTCGACTTTTTACAAATCTAAATGGGGCTATAGAACACGTCTGTTTCCTGCATGCACAGGTGCCTACATGCACAGAGGCCCCCAACTTCACAAGTCTTTATAATGTCCCACAATTTCATCACTCTTTCCCGTCGAAAATCTTACGAAAGAATGCTTTTTATCCCAGAGCAGGGATTGAAACATCTTCATCAAAAGTGAATCTTTCATTATCTGTCATTAAAACTGTTCAGTTCAAACAATGTTAAAAAAAAACCAAGGAACCAATAACTTATAAATCCCATACAGTTAAATGCAATAAATATCTCATAATTATAGCAATCTCTTTAAGCTTTGAGCTTTGCCACACAGTCCTTAATAAATACGCCATCTTTGCCTATACGGCAACACTAAACACTTTTCCAAACTATCACTTACGCTTATTTCCTCACAGAGCACAATTTTCTAGCGCTGCAAACTCAGGGGATCAGGGGTGAGGCAGTGGTGAGAGCACTTGCCTCCCACCAATGTGGCCCGGGTTTGATTCCCAGATCCGGTGTCATATGTGGGTTGAGTTTCTTGGTTCTCTACTGTGCTCCGCGAGGTTTTTCTCTGGGTACTCCAGTTTTCCCCTCTCGGCAAAAACCAATATGCTTTGATATGTATTAATAGTCCACTTTCGATATATTAAAATTCAGTCCTCGAGATGATGCCTTTTGTTTAGGACTGAATTTGAATATATCGAAAGTGGGCTATTTGATTTCATTTCATTTGTGCACGACCCCACAAGCCATTCAGCTTTAAACATTATCGTTTGAAAATAATAAAAAGTTCTATTCTATTCTATTCTATTCTATTCGCGGCACTTGTCATTACAGCATGCCAGCCATACACAACCAGCCTCCCTCCCTATAGGCTAGCCCTTATAAGTACAACCAAAAATGACAGAAATGTGACTATGAGAGTGTTTTCACTCACGTGATCAGTAACCTCGTTTTTCCACCAAAACAAAAGTAAACGTTTGCATGATAATAGGGCTCAAATCCCGGAGGACTAGTTGGGTACACCAACATGGCGTCGTTCCATTGTTGAAAAACCCCTTAAATAAATAACAATGACCACAACCAGGTTTTCTGAGCCCGCGAGACTAAGCAACCCAAGCAAAGAATTGCTTAAACGAAAACCGCTGGTCGCGGGCAACCTTGGCTCTGGTCATTGCTGTCTAAGGTCTTCCTCCATTGTTTAGGAATACCAACATGGCCTCCGTGACGTCACGTGAAAACACTATAACGAGGAGTTAGTTTTTTGATTAATTTGAAAATCTCTTGGAAGAACGTCATCTCAAAACGCATATATTCGCGTTACGTAATCTCTTCGCGACTATTCCGACCCTCTAAGGAACAAGTGTGCCAAATATCTAAAAGCTTGAGTGACGATTTCTGAGATACGGATAGATCTATTCTCCTGTAGCTATTGCGCTGAATTTATCCAGAAACCTTAAATTTTTTATTTCACGTTTACTGAAAAGATATGTAAATACTATTTTCTACTCGGTGTGACGTGTTTCGCTGCCGCTGTAGTCAATTATCTAACATGCCAGTCTGTGGGTTTTTGTTTGCAATCTAAACTTCGTGGAACTCGTCACCGAGTACAGCAAATTAGCGGCATTGGGTTTGTCTGCATCCGCGGCTAAATTTACAATTGTTTTTATTCTTATTACATTTATTAAGGCCTTATCATTTAGGAATATAAAATGAAAAACGAGGAAATAAAAAAGGCAGAAACACAATAGGAGTAGATGACTTGGTATAAGCTACATCAACCAGTAAAAGCAAGGTGAATAGAACGGCCCGCGCCATGGATATGCGACTAACTCGTAACGCACTCGGAAGAATCAGAGCCAGACCTTCGCAATCGACGCCTTCGAGTTACAAGAGCTGATATGTTCCATTTCGCATTTGCGCTTAGAACGCCTTTTTTTCAATACTATCACGTGATCATACCACGAGACCCACCCTGACTGGATTTGCGCGACCGTATCTTCGAAATACAGGCAAGTCGCTTGTCCACAGCTGTTTTATCTGAAAGCATCATTAAGGATAAATAGACAGGATTAGTGATACGAAATCAAGGAGAGGTACAAGACGATTTCATATTTAATTTAATTATAATTTTATGCAACAATTTGATATAACAAGAGAGGGATGGAACTCGAACTCCATGGCATGTGTGTTCTAGTCCCTGCCCTCCGTCAGCTTTGAGAGCTACCAAAACGAGGCAACCATGGTACCTGTTATAGGTTTCCGTAGTGGATCAACCCGCGAGCAAAAGGAGAGAAACTTGTTGCACCCAATGGAATAAGGAGAATCTTTCAGCTTCACGCCTATAAGCAAATACGCAAGCTTTTTTGTTTCGTTTCCACAGAAACGAAACGTATCTATTTTGACTTCAGGGTGAACTATTTACACAGTGAGGTAGAGTGGACAATCAAAAAACTAAAAATCCAAACATCTACGAGATGCAAGAACAAACTTATTAACATGTGAACCTGAAGTATCGCTAATCATAATGCTGACAAACAAAAAGGGAAGGAAATGGGTCATAAAGTTTTCACTATCTGAATGATTTTGGGTTAGATTAAAAAGCTATTTCTCTTCGTGTTAATGAGTAATGTAAAAAATCTTCGCACTGGTGAGTCGTAGTCATAAACTGGGTTAACCAGAAACCAGCTATTTTAAAGTGGTACTATGATCAAACTTTTACCCCTTGACTTTTTGAGAGTATCACATAGAATTCCATAAAAGAACAAAAACGCCATTTACCGTTTGCAAATATATTCATTAGTTCCGGAGATATTTAAGTTTGAAAAATGGGTAAAATATGCAAATGAGATGACAGATGACGTCATACACTCAACCCAATATTATATCGAGTATATAAATAGAGCCAATAGAGCCTTGGCCAATTTGCAGCGTAGACCATTGAAACTTGGTAGTCTAATAGTTCTACAGGAAACACACCTATGGCTATAAAAAAAGTCTGTTCCCATGGCAACTCACACTTTTCCAGTCCCCACCCACTTGATTTCAATATGTTAGTGATTTTCAGCTCGAAAATGTTAAACAAGGCCACAAACTCGAGCTAACATATTTATCTGCTTGCTGGATCATGCGTATGAAGTGCTGTTAGCAAATATCAAAATGGAATGCCAAAGGTGGCCAGAAAAGCTTTTAATATGGGGGAGGTCTGGAACCCAGTATGATGCCATGGTAACAGAACTGTTAAGCTCATATTGTGGAGAACATTTAGTAGAATCTTACTGCAAAAAATCAAAAATTTCTGATACAAATTGGCTGAGATATCTCTTTTCATCATATTTGAACAAAATTTGGTTGAGAGTATGACGTCATCACTTGGCTAATTTGCATATTTTAAAAACTCGAATATCTCTGGAACGAAAATAGATATTTGAAAAAAGTAAACAGCATTTTTCTCCTCACGCAGACTACTTGTTTATGTTTCAAAATGGCTTAGATAGGAAAGATGCGATTTTCGTCATAGCACCACTTTAAAGCTAGTACCGGTAACTGCCTAGGTTCACATGCAACACTTGTAATGGAAGATTCACGGAAAACGGAATTTGAAATGTTATGCAGTGGTATTTGAAGGTAAAAGAAGTAGACTTTACGCGTCGATGTATTGTGCACATAAACAAGTATATCTTAAATGGTTAATATTCCTTGCCAGGCTTCTCACCGTTCAGAGAGTTTACGTCGTCATTTCTACCTTTACTTCTGGAGAGTTTCAATTGACGAAGCGAAATAAATATGACAGACCGAGTGACCCACACTACAGTATTTTATCTTTTCTCCTTTCCTTACCATTCCGCAAACGAAACACTGTTTCTATTATTGAAATAGCTTCTTGTTCTCGTTGTCTCGGTCCACGTAATCACTACTACAGAAGTCCTAAAAGCAAAGCAACTCTTCGCACAAAGAATTAAATACTTTCATTTCCTTATTCTTTGAATTGTATTCGTTTTTTTGTCTTTTTCATTCCTTAAGGCGCGAATTCTCGACTGACATTAGCAAGTACAGTGTCAGACGCCATTTTGAATTTCACGAAGGCTTTTTTTGTCGCGAACACGCAAAGTAACGACGTCCCAAGCGGGTATACGAGGAAATATCGTTGCGCGCAACGAATTAGCCCACGCAAATTTCTTGTTGCCGCAACAATGTTTCCCCAGGTCTCTAAATGAAAGACAGCGAAGAGTTCATATTATTGGCGCAACATTATTGGGTCGTTTGCTAGCACCTCAAAGCTCGAATGAAAAATAACGGAATAGATTGTGAAGGATACATTTACGAAGAAGTCTTCTGTCCTCGTCAGTGTGAGCCTCTTCTTCCAAACCCTCAAGCAGAACTTGTGCTGTCTCGTACTTCTTTTTACACTAACAGAAAATATGAAACACAAATTAGTACACCTAAAAAAATAACGGAGCAACGCAGCACAAGATGGTCCCAAGTTATGAGTTAGTTCGTTGAACGCTCAACCGACCGGCGAGCTTTTCAAACTTCTGAAAAAGACGGAATTGGTTCGAACCTTAAGGGTCTCTCAGTTAACAGCGAGGGGTACTTGTCTTCTCTTGATTCTAAAATCAGTTTCGAACTTGTTCCCTGCCTTTTCATCCCAAAACGTTGTCTTAAAATCTCTTCTTCCTTAATACGTTTTTGCTAGTTCCCTTGTTTAAAGTCACCATATTTCTCGTTCTTCCCCCACCTTGAAACCTCTCAAGGTCAACCTGTCATCGTTTCGTTTCTCTACACAACTCACGTGAAAATAAACACGCAGCCCACCCAACCACTTGCATCCCACCAGGAACATACAATGTACAAGGGCAGCCTGGCAACACATTTGTCACAAGTCAAACAACAGAGGGATGACGTCATGACGTCAGATGTGATGACGTCTGGGGAGCCAGTTGGTGTCCAAAACGAACTCTACTCATCAGTAAATAGTTTCTTTGTTTGGTTGGTGATCACGTGAGTGAAAATGCTCCAGACATAATTTTTCATGAAATGTCGTCCAGTTCTTTGCTTCCTTTTGTCTCCAACGAAAACCAGTTTCAACACTTTGAAGAAACACTCTCTTTAGAACGATTGACGCTACAGCACTGTATCACGAAACAACAATGTTATGTACCATATGAAACACCAGTTATTGCTGAACAAGATGCAGTCATTCTTGTGATGTAATAAGTCTGAGGGAAAGCCCTGTAAACACACCATTTTTGTTTTGTCTTTCGTTGTTTATGTCTCAAAAACAAAGTCGGTGACCCTCATACTTTACTGCTCGAAAGTGATCAGCACGCCAAGATGAAACTTCCTCGACTTAAGCATCTCAGAAAGCCATGGACTGAAAAACCACAAGCCAATCACGTCTAGTAAATCCTTCAAACCGACAAGAAGTCACTTCGCTTTATTTTGGTTACCGGCAAACGGAACAGTCGATCTGTCGGCATTTCATTCACCCGATTAGTTTAGCTTTCTTTTTGTCTCCAATCTCATGAAAGGAAACAGCATTTCTGAGAGTTTCATTTAAAGTAATTTATAGGGGAGGGGACCCAGACATCCTTGTGGGTTCGTTCCCAAGGCACCTGCAACGGAAAATAACCATGGGCCCTGCCTCGAAGTCCCGAAACTTTACGGGTCATATTCGGGTGTCACAATTCCCTTTGTATCTCAAGAACGGAGAGGGTTTAAGGTGATTCCTTAGTAATAGAAGTTGTCGTAAGATTTTTTTAAAACTTTTCTCGATTGTTCCCTATATTATGGTGACTCGAAATGTGCAATTAAAAAAGTAGGTCACCAAGCTCGTTTGAGAGACATAACTTGCTCAAGTTACTCATTTAATCATTGCGCCTTCATCTATCAAGGACAAGTTTATTCCATCGGTTCAGGCTACGTTTTGCACGAACAGGAAGCACAGCTTTGACGTAATTCTTGAAATAACAAAACAGGTGAATTGTGTTGCTCAAAAGGAATAATTTAATGTTTGTTTTATGGCACAGGCACAAGTCTTGAAAAGGCACTGACTACAAATGTTCTTCGGGTGCGTGATCTCGAGGAGACAATTTTGTGTCCACGAGTGATGGCTACGAATACTATCTTTCCTGTAACTTTTTTTTCTGACGTAAATTTTTTGTAATTTTTTTACAGCGCAAAGAAGATGAGTAAGAGAATAAAATTATGCCAAAAAAAAGATAGGTCACCAACCTCGTTTAGGAGAAAACAGAAAGCAACCCAAGCTCGACCCCTCGACAACACGTCTCCCCGATAGCGCAGTTTCACTTTCACAGTCGGACTTAAATCTTCTTTAGCATTATCAAGGCTATCACTCGACTTTTTGTTTTGTGAGAGTCCAAAACGTTTCTTGTTTTGCTCTTTACTGCTGTGCTCTGAAAACGGCCATTCTTCTTTCTAGCGAGCTTTCCCTCACGAAAGGTCGGCATTTTGAAATGTTTTTGGCCACGTTCGATATATCAATATTCACACATTGGTACGAGTCTTTATGGTTAAATTTAAACATTGTTTTGTTTAGAAATATCCGTTGAGACTTGTGAGACAAAGAGCCATGAAATTTGACCATAAAGCCTCTTAGCCATGCCTGAATACGAACGGGGCTTACACTGTGTTATGCGCAGAACAGGATGCGCAGTGCAATACTAGGGAATCACCTTAAGTCGTCAAACTTCACAGTCGTTTTGCTTTTTGTTAAGTTGTAAAAAAGGTATAAGATAGGCATTCCAACACAAGCGGTTGGCAGTTTCACAAATGGCTTTTCGGTCCCGAAAAGTTTTCGGGACCTTCGAGAAACGAGCCCCACGTCCGGAGCCTTCATTATCATATCCGGTGCTTTGAAAAGCTATCGAAACCCCTCCCGGTGATCAGCCATTTTCCTTTTAACCTGCCTTGACGAGGACCCCATAAACCTGAACCTACAACTCCAATATTCATTTTTTATTCATATGGCATTTTCACAGATCAAGTTATTGTTAGACGAGTTCTAAAAAAAGGATTTGGCTTGCACGAGTGACCATTTTAAATCCCATGGGTAACAATTTCTCATGCAAGACTTGCAATTAGCTGGAAAAGTCTGGTTTCGCGGGAAAATCAATCTAAAAATAACTCGGTGTGTAAAAAACGCCGTTCCACAAATACAATGAAGTTGTACACTCCTAGTCATGGCGCCCTGCTTCGACGCCTCCTCATTTGCATTGCTTTAAGTGTCTTAGAGAAGATGTGCGCAAAAATATGGAAAAAACCACTCCCTATGAGAGCGAAACACCACCCTTTGCTCAAAAGCTGACGAGCCACTGAAGCAAGGAACCAATTTACTGGGAAATCAAGGACGAGGATACCCACTGAATACGGTTCTTATTATTTTAAAGTTGAACTCTAAATGGTACTTACTTCATCCGGATTTCCAAATAACTCATCGAGAGCAGCATTCTGACACTATGAGCAAGCGAATGAAAATTATTCGCGCGGGTTGGACATGGCCGCTTTTCAAGTGACAGCCTGGGAGGGTGAGTAGGAGAATGAGGGGGAGGAGGAGAGGAATGGATGGTAAGGAACAAGACTAAATATTTGACATCAGGAGAATATCATTAACACCAGTAAGTTTAATAGTCCCCCACTTCAAAGAGATTTTTTTCAGGCTTTTTTGGATAATTATTGCTAAAAATAAGAATGTTATTCCATAGACTTAATTACAACCTCTACTCTGTGTTCAGATATTTGAGATGCCAAAAAAGTGTACCTGACGAAAAATAGTAGGGAGATGTTCTCTTCCCAACAAAGACGTGAAATGACCAAATTTGAGGTCATGTTGAGGACTTCAGCACCCGATCGATGCTACAATTTGTCATCTTCTCCGATAACTTCCAAGAACATCTTTCGTTTCAAAATCCTGGACAATTGCCACACCCTTTAAACAGTCTCGCAACAGACGTCATCGTTCTTGCGTAAGCTAAGTACGATCAATTGGTTTTTGTTTTTACTTCAAGATGGGTTTCTTAAATTGAGTGCTCTTAAGTGTACTTAATGCGAATTGTATCCTTTATATATTTATACACGTCCACAAGCCCAAAGCTTCAAAATACAACCGGGTATATATAAACTGAACAAAGGCTTTATCTCAGTTTTAGGTAGTGTGTATATAAAGCTTTCTTATTACCTGTTCCATGGCGTAATGATACATCAGTCTATCAGCATTCACCTGTAGAAATAAATTTGTCATGTTGAGCCGACTTCCTTGTTCAATTTAAAACTTACAGTGAGAAGTAATTCCGCTATAAGAAGAACACTTGACGGCCTGGGCAGAACAGTTAAAAGTGGGTTGTTGCGCAATCGCCTGGATTTCCTTTTTACGCGTCTTTTCAACTGTCTAAGTTGCTTTCTCGGCTGTGGTGATCTGGGGCGATTATCGTCCCATATCCGAAATTCCAACAAAATACAAAAAAAAGGGAGATTTGGAACGAACAATACCGGGTATTGTCCCGAAATATTTTCCAGTTAGTATCGGATCAGGGGCCTGTTTCTCGAAAGTCCCGAAACTTTACGGGCCTTTTTCGGGTTTCACAATTCCCTTTGTATTTCAAGAACGGAGAGGATTGAAGGCGACAAACTTCACAGCCATTTTTCTTTTTGTCACGTTGAAATCATGTTAAAAGATCGGCTTTCCAGAACAAGCGGTTGACAGTTTCACAAATGGTTTTTCGGGCCCGAAAAGTTTTCGGGACTTTTGAGAAACGGGCCCCGGGTATTGTCCCAAACGATCCCTCGCGAGACTCATTTAATGAGTTCCATGTACGCCTCATCATACGGGATATAACATGAACTTGCTGATGACCAGCTAGCAGACGGCTTGATAGCTCAACCGTAGCGAAGAGTGTAGCGGAATCGAACGGGTCTGGCATGGAACTGAAACCCGTTATATCCTGGATTTTTTAGGTTCTTGCAATTGTATAAAATACTCACTTCAATGCGCAACCGATCCTCCACCCCGAATTTATCTGATATACACAATTGCTAATTTGCTGTGAATTGAATATTATCGTTAATTTAGGACATCAAGTCCCAGGACTTGTGGGAAAAGGTCACATTTGTGTGAAATGATCACCCAATTGTATGGACATAGGACTCGAACCTGGGAATGTTGATTAATTTAACCCGTCACCTAACCGCTGGACCACCACACCGCTTGCTGCTCAGGGACAATATTTTAAACACTATCAATATTATCACTCGGCAACAAACAACATGAAATACTGCAAAAGGTCGGTTACCAAACTACACGACAAAGCTAAACATTTTTAAAATCAAAGCCTACGCCCAATTAATCTAGCTTAGGCCTAATTAATCTTCAGTAATAATATTTCTATGGGTGAGAATTTTAAATAAATCTTTTTATGAGAGAGGGCGGTGTCTTGACCTTCCGTGGTGAAGCGGTTCCTATAGAGTTGAAACTCCAGGTTCAAATCCTATCCATGGGTATGATTTTTATCTTCCTTTTTTCCCTTTGCTAACACAAGTCCCGGGACACAGTGTCGGAATTTAACTGATATACACAATTCCGAGCAAATTAGCAATTATGTGCGACGACGGCATAAAATAATTCAACGTTAAAAAACAATCTAATTCCATATATCCAATACTATTCATAAATCGGAGCCTTTCCCGTAGCTTCACTACAATACACCGGGCCCCAATTGTTCAAATGCCGTTTGAAACCATTCTTTGGATAAACAGGTGTTACAGAGGATATCACACGACCGTGCGGGGATACGAATCATACCAGCACGAGAAGATAAAATTCGTATCCCCGCCTATCCCCGCGCGGATATTTGTTTACTCCTCACCGTCAAAGCCTTTCCATCGAGGGCGGTGTGTATTCCTGGTTCAACAAGCTGCTTTAGTTCTGATGCTTTCTCCAAACACTGATGATATCGAGTGTTCAAATCATTCAGAACTGGAGAGAAATAGAAAACGACATAAAGAGATGAGTAAACGCCTTCATTAGCGAGCGTAAGCAATAAAAGAGAATTTCAGCATCGCGTTTCTTGATATCTGTTGGTACCAGGCCAAAAACGAGCTGCAATGACGACACAAAAAGAACGAATGCGTGGGAGACTACTTCAATTCTGTCAAAACGCTAATTTCAGCGAGCCGTTTTCCCGAAATTAAACGCAAAATTAAATTTCTCTAATGATGCCGACCAAAACAAGAACGCCACCGAACGAAAGGTTTAATGGTCAAAAACAAGATTTATACTCGCTTAGCAAATGCGTTTTACGTTGCAGTTTATATCTTTTCTATTCTTCTACTATTAAACAACAAAGTAGAATGACCACATTTGAGAATATGGCGAGTGTTAGAGCCTCTTTTCCCTTTTTGTTATGCCCATTAGCGATTGGTTGATTCTGTTGAGTGCAAGAGCTAAAAGAGGGTGCCCAGGCGGCGGAAAAAAAAAATCAGTGGAATAGGGGAATCTTTGTTTACATTTTTTGTCTCATCAGCACCATGCCAGCAGAGCCATTCAAAAGACTCCGCAGAAATAGTGTTCAGTCTTTATTGCGCATGCGCAATCCGTTGCTTGGAGACGTTTCAAACCCAGGCCAACTCTCGATCGCACTTCTAGACGCCATATAGATTTTCGTACTGAAGGCTCGATTTTGACCTTCACCTTGTCAAGAATATGATGCGCGCGCGGCCTTAACCGACTAGCCCAGAAACGTGGGCTACTGCGATTTGGAAGACTTGACACGATTTCTGCAAACCCTCTCTTGTTCGCCCTCTGGGCGAGTTTTAGAGAGGCTCTGCTGGCAGGGTGCGAGTAATGACGCTTTGAAAATTGGATATTTTACAAAGAATGTACGGGTTCATTAGCCCTTTTACCAAACAAGAATTTTATCAGTTTTTGATGGCTAACAACTCGCTCGTTATCAAAGCCAGGAGTCGTAAAAACACATTTTACCTTTTGAAGTCAATTTGTGAATAGCATGATGAGTTCTAACAGCAAACTCTTATGTCAATGAATGACAAAATGTAAACAATGACGACAGCAAAGAATCGCATATAGGAAGAAGGGGACGAAAGCACGAGTCTGTCCGAAAAAGTGAGAAAAGCACGCCACCGCTTTTACGAGTGAGAATAGATTTTATTTCCTAAAATCTACGTTCGTGTCTAGCCATACCATTCTTGACTGCATTGGACGGCTTCAAATGCCCTTGTCTGATCTCGGATTGTGCAAAGAGTAAAGAGAGGTTAAGAGCCTTAAGAGCTTTAACGTAAAGGATCAACTGCTCCATTTTCCTGCAACGTAAAAAAACACAAGGGGAATACTTAACTGCTACGAACAAATAATCGAGATTAGGGGCTATTTAAGTAATTATAAGGGGGCGCGGGGGAGTTCACCTTCTCTCGGGTCTGTTATCGTTCACAGGTTGACACCAAAAGAATTCTGGATGGAGTCACATGCACTGGTGCAAAACCCAGCTCTTCGCCGCCTTCTTGCTGAAGATAAGGCCCAAACAATCCCGAGATAAAGATGACACCCGACAAAACGAACGCCAGGTAACAACATATAGGACAGACTTGCACGTGGCAAGTTGACAAGGCCTTCAATATTATCCATTTAAAAAATTCGCGACTTATAGCCGCATTCCCAATCTTGCAACAAATCTCAATCGGCCGACTGAATTCGCGCTCTCAGAATTACGGTTCTGGAGATAACCTTACCTTAACTGTCTATGGCAAGTTGACAAAGCCTTCAATATTATCCATTTAAAAATCACTTACCTTAGCTCGTCACTCTTAAGTCCAATCTGATCAGCGAGGAAGCTTTCGTTCTGAAAGTATAAGTTCGACTTCAACAGCACGTAGAAGACAATCATCGGGTATCTAAGGGTAGTCCTTCGGGACGGGACGGGACGAAGAAATAACTTGTCAAATCGGGACTGGCAACAACTTAACTGTCGCCAATCCCGACTTTTCGTCCCTGAATTCTTTGTCCAATCCTGGGTATCCACATATGGCAGGACAAATCAATGCAAATTTATGGTTCAAAACCTTGTCACAGTGAACATGCGCTAGCTGGAACCATTTCGATTTCGAGTTTGCAAATTTACGCTACTTACCTTGAGGAATTCGTAGCCCTGGAATTAACAGTTTTTTTGTGACTGACAAACCTGAACGCAGCCTCGTCGAGACCTCAATCACAAAAGCTCTGGACCGCGTTGCTCGAAGCGCGGTTAACGCAAACCAGCGTCAAACACGATGGAAACCATTAGGTTTTGATACCTCTTAACCAACCGTTAGCACTAACCAGGCTCCGAGCAATCGGTCTTTGGTTGTCAAAATGCCACCGTCGAAACAACTACTAGGAAGTTTAAGAAACCACGACGGCTACGGGTTAAGTATTTCATGATTATTCCGTCTTGTTTACATTATTCAATATGGGCGAAGTGCCCAAAAATTGGATTGGTAAGGACCGATTTGAAGTAATGAGTGACACTGACAGCTTCAATGCAGCTCTCAAGTGAAGTCTAATCAAGCTCTCTAATCAGTGAAGTCATTTCCCTTACAATAGCTCAGCACCAAGACTCACTTCGAAACCGAGACAAACAGCAACTCGGAAATGGCCCATTCCACTTCTATGGCATTGTTTCCGTTTCTCGCATCAGTGCTTTCGATTGCGTCAATAACAATGGAATTAAATGGGCTGACGTCACAGTTTGCGCATGCGCAGAGACATGAAACCCTCCCTTTAATCTCCCTATTCACAGAACTAAACCAACGCGGACGATCATGTTCTTATCATTTTCAATAAACTCACTTGTCGGATAGCTACAGATTCAGCCAGGACTGTGAAAGGCGTTCCCCTTGCACTAATCACTTCACGGATAGCGTCTACCAACGAAACAACAAAATTCAATTTCCTGACTCCCTCTGTATGCTCCGTCTATAATTGAAAACAACCAAAGACACTATTACTTCTAAGTGAAGGAGACCTCTTTTAGAATAGTGTCAAACGACATTTAGGGGTTTTTGCATTGCAAGGTTTGGAAATGGGTGGTTTTCATGGTACGCTATCACCGTCATGATGGCGAATCCAAATGATAAATCTACTTTTCTCTTCTTCTGTTCGTTCGCCCGGGCAGCAATTGCACATCTTACCAATGTCATCACTGTCTCTAGCGATTAGTTGCAAGCCATATTCGGCACAAAAATCTCGTGCCGCGTTCTCAGTAAATCAGCAAACAACGCATAATTTATCTCATTGGAATATCCGGAAAACAATTCAGATTGCACGTAGTAGTTGCACAAATTAGCACTCGCTTGTAAATCCGACTGGAGGCACGGTGGCGTTGTGGTTAGCGCGCTGGTCTCTGAATCTCCCGGTTCTGGTTCGAGGCCTAGCTCTGCCATCGTGTTGTTTCCTTAAACAAAAAACTTTTCTCCACACTCTCTCTTCTCCGAAGTGTATAAATGGGTACCGGCGATATACTGCTGGGGGTAACCCTGCAATGGACTAGCATCCCATCCAGTTCTCCCAGTTGCTTCATGCTACTGAAACCGGGATAAGCTCCGGCCGTAATGGGCCCTAGTTGGCTCGCACGCGACTTAACCTTTACCTTACCTGTAAATCCGAGACGGCTTGAAAGTTCAAGTATTTACAGATGTGACAACAGAGACGGCACAATCTCCTCAGCAATACAAACATGCAATACATACTTGACTGACCACTCCCCATAGGGGCTTTTCACGGCCAATGAAACACAATCAAGAACACGAAAGAAAAGAACAACAACAACGACTATTGTTAAGAATCCCAAGTGGCCGGAGGCAAACCAGTTGGCTATTTACAAGTGCATCTGAGAAGTTGGTTCAAATTCATTGAGTGGTCAGAACGGGTCTTGAACCCGGGATTCCAGGATCTCAAGGCAAGCGCACTAACCACTCGGCCCCAATGCCTCCTCCCCCCCCCCCCCCCCCCCCCCCTGTAAGTTGGTTCCGCCAACCCAAGTCCTTCTGTAGGATAGTTCGATGCTCTTCATACTGAACAGAACTGTCGTGGCTTAAAAAGAACGAGCAATGAAGGCTAAGCTATGACAGATTTGTCCGCTGAGGTGTTTATGACTTACATCCATCAGAGTATCCTCGGGCAATTCAGGAGCAATGAGAGTGATAGGTCCCTCTATATCTGGGGATGAAACTTCTGTTTCCTTGGCAACCAACGCCCGCTTGCTGCTCTTGGAAGAACTCTCCCCAAACCCCAACGTCACTTTGGTTCCTAAAGAATTTTAATAGACCTTTTTAGCTCGTACGTCACTTTTTTGTTTTCCCATTTCAGACCAAGTGATGTTCTCAAGGGAATTTACCTGTTGTTATGCTAGCATATGCAAGTGTATAAGACGGCATATGAATGAAACTGTTCCCTAGAGTAACATCACGTGGTCTGAAGTAGGAAAACAAAACGCACAAGCTAAAACGTGTATTCAGAATCCGTTAGGGATTTTACACCGCTACACTTAAAATTAGTTGTAACTACACCTTCTCCTTGCTGAACAGAGATTTCGCGTGTTACACGAACGGTGTTGTAACTCTTTAAAGTCTTATTTCCATTCATATAAGAGAGCCATTGTCACCTCCTATGGATCCCAGACCGGAATGGGAACAATTATGGACTTGCTACGTCTACGATCTTTGAAGACGACTTGTGTGTTGGGGAGTTTAAGAAACGGACAGGGCTTCGACAATGACATAAAAGAAGAATATATATATCTTATGAGATGTTTTGGTGTGCAGTGTCGATGAGTATTTTGACGAGCCCGCTAGGGCGAATCAAAATACAACCAACGAGTACAAATACTCAGCGATACTACACACCAAAACATCTAATAACCTATTTATTATCCAACTTCTTTTTGCACTAAATTTTAGCAAATGAATTGTAAACAACCAAGAAAGTGTGACAGATTAGTGCGTGCCGGACAACGTCAGCAACTAAACTAGTCAAACCGGTTCTCTACTGTACAATAAGCAAGTGTACAAATAACTTAACTGTACAATGTCGTGGAATATTCGTACTCGTTTCGTGCGTTTTTTGTACGAAAACTAACACAGTTGGATAATAACATTGGTTTGAAGAGGAAAAATAATCGTGCCCTAGGGACCGTTTCAAAGATGTGACCGATGGGGAGCACGATGGCTTACGATAATTCTTCGGAAGTGCTCGCGATCTTACGATTGATTCTTTATGTACTGATTTAACGAACAAGAACGTGTAAGTATACCTTGATTCACAACAGCAGGCCCGTCTCCTGTGGTCGTCTTTTTGTTTTGTAAACTTCGTCCAGGAGAACCGAAAACCCCGCCGTTGTCACTGTCGAATGGCGAAGGTGATCCAGCTGTGAACAGTCCCTTCAATGGCTTCATTTCTTTCTCCAGGTCAACAACGGATTCTTTGCCTTGTGATGTCTTGGTCGGGGAGCCTGGAATAGTGGGAAGACCCGTGGGAGAGGATGGAGGGCTCTTTACTTTAACTGAACCGGACCCGTTGCTAGAATGGCGGCGATATATGGGGGAGGCAGCAACAGTACCAATCTGAAATGACGGTGTTGTCATCAAAGTCCCTCTTGGAAGTCCCATGGCTAAAATGGCTGGACAGCTGTGGACACGAATCATCTGTTTGTCTTCTACCCCGGGTTCTGAGAGGTCAGTTATAGGAACACCTAGTGCTACATTTGGTTGACGAGCGAGAGCTGTGAGGATTGAAGAGGAGTCTTACGACACAAACGTTTCAATATATGACAGCGCCCATCGGAAATTTCCAGCCGAAGAATGTGCAAAACCTTTGCTTATGTTGGATCCAGAAAATCCAACTAAGGCTTGCTGTTTGATACCTGATGCCTTTGCTTGGTCGTTCATTGCTTGAACAGCTGCAGCGAGAGGTGTCACAGAGCCCTTAGTGCTGCAGACGGTTGGTTCTTTCCTAGATACTGGACTACTGTCTTGCTTCGGGCTTCGCAAAATCCCTAGGCCACTCGTTGGACTCTGCCCAACTGACATATTTGGTGCATTATTCTGCTCTTTCCTCTGGACAATGCCAGTGGAAGGTGCGTGCTTTGTGGGTGAGGGAGATTTTCTAGAGGATGACTGCCTGCTGGAGAAGCCCCCAGACATAGTGCTTGACCGTGGTATTGGCACCGGAGACGTAGATGGCTCAGAGCGAGGAGGAAGCCCTGGGGAGGAGCTGGTGCGTCTTCTAATTGGCATTTCAATTGGTAGCGATTCGGCTGACGATGGTGAGCGACTTGGGCTGTGGAACAATTGTGGTTGCATGTTTGGAGAAGTTGGTGGTGTCGGTGATGTTGAGTAGGGAGATCCCACAGTGAAAGTGGCCCTTTTAGGAGTGCGGCACAATGGAGGCGATGGAGAGGAAGGACATTTGCTGCTCCTTGGGGGAGATTGGCTATTAAAAATAAAAGGAAAAAAAAGAACACAACACAATCGACTCACTCGTTATGATATGAGAAACATCATCAAATGAGCTACTAGATTTGACTACGAAGACGAAATTGAGTATCATGGCAAACCCTCAAACCAGCCCAGACCCATGAAATTTAACACAAATGTGGCCCAGGTTTGACTCCCAGATCCGGCGTCATATGTGGGTTGAGTTCGTTGGTTCTCTACTCTGCACCGAGAGGCTTTTCTTCGGGTACTATACGGTTTTCCCCTCTCCACAAAAACCAACCTATGATTTGATATGATTTGATTATCCCCGATTTCGTGCCTCAGCGCTAAAAATACACTTGACACAAAAACAAATATCATTAACCCACGTAGCAGGCGGTTATGTGAATTTTAGAAGCTTCTTACCACCGGGGTAGTCTTAAATGTAATGACCGCGCGAAACCTAGACCGAAGACAAGGCAGGCGAAGGGGAATTGAGTGAGGAGAGGGAGTGAAAAACCTTCTCCTCACCCCCTTCCCCTTCGCTTGCTTTTGACTTTAATGTAGGTTTTCGCGCGGCCATTACATTCAAGTCTACCCCGGTGGTAAGAAGCTTCTAAAAATCACAAACACCGCCAAGGTTCATCATCATCATCATGAAACGCGATGTCACATCTCTCAATCTATTGTGTTTACGAGACACGGCAATGCTGATGTTTGTCAACAAAGTACGAAAATTCCCTTGCTCTAACTTGCCTCTCAGTTTTGTGAAGTTGCTTGATGATATACGTTGCCAACAGGCAAAAACGAACCAAACCAAAACAAGTTTCTCTGAATTTTTCAGGGTCCGAAATTGCGCCTTCCTGGTCACCAATGCGACTAAAAATTGAGTACTGGCGACCAGAATTTCACAAGTGGTCGCCAGTGGGCGACCTACTCTTAAGTTCAGAGCCGTTTGCCAACACGTGTCTGACTTTTTATCCTGCTGATGTTTTTGAAATAAAATGAAAGGAGTTTTCCCATTAGCTACCTCCATAACGTCGCAAGCCGACTCAGTAAAGAGATTCAAGGGACTGGTGCGAGGAATGTAACACGGTGACAACTAGGCGGCTTGTGTGCGACAGAACGTGACTTGTGTTACTGTGGCTGAAATTTTCAACAAACTAAGGGGCAGATGGATTTTTGTTTATTACATTCGAGGTCGGATACATTTTCTCTCCAAAATGTCCGCTTTGGAAAGCGAAAAACAATGCTTGACACATACACAAGACCGCGCGGTCGTTGCTTTCTGGTATCCATAAAAAAAGTTCAAAACGTGCATTTTCAGGCGAAAATTTTTGGCGACTGAAAATTTTTATCTAGTCGCCAGTTGGCGCCCATATAAAAAAGTTACTTTGGGACCCTGTTTTGGCATGACGCAGGGTTTTCATTTGAAGCGGGTCACCTGTGGTATACCTTCGTCTATGTCGTTAGAAATTTGCCTCTCACAGCTGGCTACTCTGCCTTGATTTTCACTCAAACCCTTGTGAAAGACAAGAGTAACCGCTGCTCACATTGCTTAGCCCAGGCATCTACTTCAAAAGTTATCGAAACCCCAGCCATAACGCCAACTTCAACGTAACGTTTGCTGTTGTCGTAACTGCCATACTAAATCTTTCCAATAACAGAGTTAAAAAAAAAACGAGTACTTACTTGTAGAAAGGAAAAAGAGGATCCGAAGGGTTCCTTTGTTGGAGAACTCCTTTAAAAAGATTTTTGCAATTCATCAGTAAAAGAAATCCCCTTTAAAACTTACAACCAGCTCAATAAAATTGATTCGCATTTTGCGATGATACTGATTCTTCTAGAGACCACAAACCAAATCCGCTAACGCAGTGTTGTACCCAATTCAAATCTCCCGGGGTTAAGATTGTCTCTGTCACATTTAAATGATATGGAAATACCTGGACCAAAACGTTTTATTCCCAAAGGGTTTAAATTGGGTACTACAATAACATTGAGTTATAATTAGCCGATTTGGTCTATCAAATGTGTCTTTTTTTAGGAGTTATGTCCAAATGTTTAAAGTTAGTAATGGGGGAGCCATAGTGAAGGGGTGCCGTACAGAGCCGGTAACACAATATCATAATGAGTGAGCTTGGATTTAGACTTTTTGTGGTGTTTACGTTGTCAACTTTTCCGCTACAACTGCGAGAATTCACCAATTCGACAATCTCAGTCCTTGCATGCGTAGTAGAGCAGGGCAATTGTCGCACGAAATTATTTTAACGAGTCCTATAGCCACTCAGTCGTGGAGCATCCGAATTAGTAATCGGAAGATCGTGGGTTCGACTCCTGTTCGGAACACTCGGATTTTTTTCCGAGTATTCTCGAGTTATAACGGGAAAAAAAAAAATTCAAACTCTGAACTGTGCTAATTACCATGCAGCCCTTTACAACCTCTAATTTCATTGAACCGGAACAGGACATAGTTCTATAGTCAACAGAATTAACTGCTAAAAGGGTAAGTGAAGTGCTATTTTCTACCCATGTAAACCATGTGAACGTTAGCCCTACTAATGGAATTGGGCCCACAAATGCAAGGACAGAGAAAAAACCTGACCAGGGTAGGAATTGAACCCACGACCTTCGGGTTAAATCACCGCTGCTCTAACGACTGAGCTACAAGGTACATGCAACTCTTCATAGTTCTATTGTGTTAAGGAGCAGGCTCCCTTGTTTCCGTTGTATATTTTTTTATGCCTACTGTTTTCTGAACCAAAATATCATATCATCATTATCATATGGTTATTTACCTTCGGATTCTAGAGTAGCTTGATGCAGCTAGTATCTCCGAGCATTTACCCTCCCAACCATAATACACCACAGAAGACTGACTACAACACCGGGAACCCCATGCCCTACTCTTTGCGAATAGTGTGTGGGTTCTTTTACGTCCCACAGGGTTATGAACATTGAAGGGTTATGAGACGGGGCCTACGGTTTATCGTCCTTATCCGAGAAGACTACAGAATCTAATCATTTGCAGATGTCGTTACAAAGGTAGCACTTTCTTCTCAGTTATTCAAAGATCCTGAATGTTGGTCCGCCGAGCCGGAGTCCAACTCACTACCTCCCGCATGGCAGCCCGGTGCTCAACCAATTCAGCCACCGGTGCGCGGTAATCACGAAAGCCGTTGTAATGGCTGCGTCCTGACCCCAAAAGAAGCTTTTTATAGAGAACTGCTCAGTTGAATCTGAGCAAAAGACGTCTGTGGCCGTCACTATGGAGCCAGGAAAACATCTTAAAACTAAAACAATGAAACACCTTCAACAAAACTATAGAGCAGGGAGGGGTGGGTAGTGTTGAGTGAGTGATACCCCAAGGGACGGCTGCTGCTTAGAAGATGAAACTAAAAGGAGGAAAACTACCAAGGGTCCCTCAAGTGTTCATACTGCAATGAGATAGTTCACTTACTTGGAGCCTCAGGGTTAGAAGGAACCAGGACAAACCCCTAAAATTAGAACAACACAAAATTACGTATTTCCACGAGTAATATGGTCGTTTCGCCAAAATTTTAAATCATTTTGCCAACATGTTTGATATTTCAAGTTATCTGACATCCAGTTATGACCTAGCCTGCGAAGACAGACGTATCTCCGGCGGTCGTTTCTCTGCCCCTAAAAATAGCACTCTTTCCAAACATATTTATCTTTTCCTTTGCAACTAAGAATTTTGTCTAACAAGGAACGCAACATTCGCCACCGCGGGGAATCTTCTTTGGGGTTTCGTTCATAGTTGTCATTTCGAAAGCCACAGCTAATGATCTCGCCGGTAACAATGATTACAAGGCGCGCGCGAAGACCACTCGAGTTTCTCTTCTCTCATACAAGGTGATTGGCCCAAAAGAAAACAAAAGTAGTTACATCACAGAAATCGTTTGGTAGCTCGGGTTCGCTTGGGTTCGACGCTCGGCTTCGCAGACGGGGAGGAAAGCGACCGCCGAAAAATGTCTTCGTTCTCAGGCAAGTCAGTCATGACCCTTGGCTTTGCAAAAATCAGTCACTAAAACTCGACGTGATCAAGCGCTTACCTACCGACCCCTAACCCAAACCGAACACTTTAGACACGCGACTAAACAAATAAAAATAAACGAAAATAACAATCTTACTGTTCAAGATGTTGTTGAAACTCGTGCATGTTGAAACAGGTAACTTGATTTTAATGCGACGTTCGAGCGCAATTATATCGTTCTAGCACAAAGAGTTTAATTTGTCACTGACACGAACTGGCTGCAATCAAACGCGAAACGCCTATTATTCATGTGTGCAAATTGAAATAGCAGTCACTGAACGAGATTACACGTGACTTTGCAGGAAATGAAAAATGCCCTCACTCTTTTAAAGAGCGAGATTCTCTTTTTACAAGAATGTTCTTATACGTTCACCTACAGTAGCAGACAAACCTCAGGTGCCAATTCGTCATCCTGAGCAGGGCTTTGTGGATAAGCTCCAGAAGAACTTTGTCGTACACTGGAATCTAAAGCAAAACAAGAGCAAAAGTCTTTAACACGGTCACTGATTCGTTTTTTTCTTTTAACTACTATTGAAGCTTGCTGAAAGTAACACCAAGCTGGACATTCTCTGTCGGCTTTTGAAATGCAAAAAAAAAGTTAAACCACACAGTAATAAATTTTATTGCACCCATTTAGAAATCACTGGTGATCCTTAGTAGTAGTAGTAGTAGTTCTTTATTTAAACTCGGTTAAAAATCTTCAGTAATGACAATAGTATTCTAATTACATCCATATGTAAAAGTTAAAATAACTATTAAAAACTGATTTACAAGATTGCCGAGTGGGAATCGAATGTTTCAAGTGCGCGGTTGATTTCCTTCTTAAACTGCCCAATTGATCTAATCGCCCTAATACTTTCAGGAAGAGAATTCCATAGTAAGGCACCGCTATAGCCAAAGCTACGTTTTAAATAGTTAGTACGCGGCTTGGGTAGGTTTAACTTACCCTTGCAATCTGATTGGCTCTCAACAGGGCGATTTAGTCCCAAATCGCTCTATTTTTTGTTCTAAATTGCACCATTTCCCCAGCCAATGAAAAAGGAACATTAAAACAAAAGAGCCAATCAAATTTAAGGTTTTTTTTAAGGTAACCAAACAAATTGAAGGAAAATGAAAGACAGAGAAAACCATTATGGTGAATTTTGCATCTTTTGTTCCCAACTGGATCAATAAAGTATTGATACTGACTAAAATCCTGTAGTTTAGCGATAAAATAATTATTGTGTGATTTCTAAATGGATGTAAGAAAGCGGTAATTGAACTTCGTGTCGTCCAATTTGGTCTAAAATCATACTTGCGATTTCGATTTTGAAATCACTCGACGTAGGATTTCAGACCAAATTGCACTCCACTCAGTTCAATTACCATTATAATTTACATGAAAAAAATTGCTGTGAATTGTCCTCAATTATCTTATTTTAGAGCGAGTTTCAATCGAGTGTCGTAAAACCAAAACCAAAGTAATTACTTTGGCCAATCAAAAGGGACAGAGACAATCCAGTAAACCAATCAAAACTGGAAGTAATTACACGTAGTCGAAACAAAGCGCGGGAAAATTTGCACGCGCAAGCCACGATTGGTTTTGGTTTCACTTCTGATTGGTTGACAAAATGGCAAGAGAACTTTGAACCAATCACTGAGTGAAGAAATGCAAAACCAATGCAATTCGCTAATTACTTTCGACACTGAATTAAAAACCGCTCTACTAACTAAGGAGTAATCATTGATTATGAAGTGCGTTCGTTGGGCGAACTTTGGAGGTTGGAATCACTAGACGGCCAAGATGCCACTTATGTAAACAACGTCTACCGAAAGTGCTAATGAGAGGTTTGTGGAATGTGGCTAAAAGTGGAAGGTTTGGAGTAAAGAGGTGACGACATCACAAAAACTAAATTTGTGAAAATCTCGAATTTGTTGAAATCGTTTGAGAGATTATTACTAAAAGATGTCCCTTGCCAAAAATCAAAGTGTTGGTGCAAATTAATCACGGGGTGAGCGCTGAAAAAGCAGACGAAGGAAAAACGAAGGTAAAGCTCACCCTCTGCAAAAGATACCCAAGATCAGAAGTTGCGTTCTGCTAATGTCGAACGCACTAATTTCATCTGATCTAAAAGCAAAGGATTTCGTCTTTCATTTGGGTGTTAGAAACTTCAATGACTAGGAAGGAGTTAACTTTGGAGACTTTGCTCAAGGCATGATTAATAAATACAGCCTTTAAGGTCTAAACTCTTTGAAATTGAATGGAAAGTAGGACAAAAAACAACGATAACCGGGCAGTTGCCTGACATGTTTCAGATTCTAAGCAGCAAATAAAACTTAAGAGCAAGTGGGACACATTGTCAGCATAACATCATGTTCCAGCAGAAATGATTCAAAGATCTTAAGCCTGAGATCTAAGAGCAATAAAAATGAGCGTCAACAGTGACGATAATTTGACTCACTGTTCCCAGATGAGCTGATATTCATGACAATGGGTGGGTCCTGTGGGGACATTTCTGTGGAGTCATGTGGCGGTGTCATGTGAGGTAAGAGATCAACTCGTATATCGCCCAATGCTTCAGCACCAAAGTTCTGTGGAGAAAAAGAAGGAATATTTCAAAATAACCTCGCAAAACCCTCCACTGTCAACGATAAGTCCAGAAATGCCCCCAGCAAGATGTACGCAGATTTCCAAGTGTCCCCTTGTTCTTCTCCTCAACTTAAACATCACTCGTGTCTCGGAATACAGACAATTGACGTTAGGCCTAGCTACATAATTCCCGAAAAACTGTCTAAAATTCTTTCCGGAATTTCCCAAACAAAAGCTCTAAAATTCTTTTAGAAAATGTCTAAAATTCTCCAAAAACTCTCTAAAATTCCCAAAGATTCTTATAAATTTCGTTTCTTATGGTGCAAAGTCTGCCATATTTGTTCGGATCAAGCAAAGATTCGGAAAAACTACGGTGAGAAACCGCTGCTTAGATGCACTGTAGGACCCCTTTTGGCGAATAACCGCTGATGAGGAATGGATATGAACGGACTGACCCCTCTCCTGGTAGGTTGGAATTTTAAAAAAAAGTTTTGTCAACGTTTTTGCCTGTGAAAAGTTTCCAACATGCCAGGTGAAGGTTCAAATTGCTCTAAAATTCTCGAAATTGTCAATTTTTTTCTAAAATTCGTTTTGATGTCTAAAATTCCCAAAAAAATTCCGGAATTGTGCAGATAAGCCTAATTTACGTCAACCCTGCGTTAAATTCGCCGGTACCCATTTTAATATTCACCTGGGTGGAGAGAAGCACCGTGAGAGTAAAGTGTCTTGCCCAACAACACAATGTCCCCGGCCAGGACCCGAACCCGGACCACTCAATCTGGAGTTGAGCGCACTAACCATGAGGCCACCGTGCGTATGAGAACCTACATTTTTTCAACTTAGCCTAAACAGGTTCTTATAGAAATGGTATTAAGTGGGATTTTAGGCTACTTAGGTTCTTAAAGAGGTTCTTAATTTGATAGGGGCCCTAGCGATAAGCACAGATAACTACTACAGGGCATACATGTATGTTATAAGGAATAGGTACATGTATGGTGCTGTATAAAATAATTATCTAAAATACAGTTTCAATGATATAAATCATACAGTAAATTTATCTTTCCAAAGTACTAGTACACATTTTAGTTCATTCTTTGAATCTTACTTACTGAAACCTAGACAATTTTCTTTCTGTATACATTATCACCTGTGCCTACTTTTTTGTAAAAGAATCGATTGAAAATTTTAGGCTAAATAGGTTCTTATGAAAAGGGGGTTAAAAATGAAAATTTTGGCCTAACAAAAATTATTCTTAAATTGTAGGTTCTTATACGTGGGTTTTTACTGTATTTCAAGCATACAATCATGGCAATTGAAGAAGCAAGTTAAACACTTGCGAGACAGAAAAAACCCACATGCCATTCAAATGGGGCTCAACACCTTGACTGGCAATAATAGTATGCAGGGCAGTGCTCCTGCACCACAGCGCTTAACTGGGATCATCTTTTAGTGGTTTACTAGAAAAGAGTTCGATGTAAAAATCGGTGTTTGATGTCCATGCATATAGACTTCTCTTATTTTCTTTTCCATCATTGCATATCCTTGTTAAAAACTGTAAAAAAGACCTCTGATCTGCTGCTGCATGCCAGTAAGGTGCATGTTTAAGTCAGTGTACTACATGTATAAGGATAGTTTTAACATTACATTTTGTATTAATTCTATGGCCAGCTCAGTGAGGGGGAAGATGAGATGAATTCTGTGCTCTGATTGGCTAACCGAGTGGGGAAAAATAGGCCAATCTTGCCCACTTGGTACGGTCCATTTTGTTCCAGCGAGAAAACAGAAATCCTTTTTATTAACCAATCTTGTTTGGTGAAGATCCCTAGGTATTGGCCTAATGACGATAAATGATGATGACGGCGGTGGTGGCGATGACGATGATAAATAAGAACAACAACCGCAACAACTAAGGCTGAAGTTGGCATTGTTGACTTACGGGTGAATAAGATGATGATCTAGAATACTTTTGCTGGTGGGCAGGAACAGCAACTGGAATGGCTACAATGAAAAGAAAGTAGCAGACATATTTAAAATCTTATTTTTAAAAAAACAAAACAAACAATAAACATGACTTTTGTATTCAAAAAAATGCTCAAAGACTATAAATTCAGTCCCCAGCCCATGATTCTTATAGGTTATAACAAAATGGACCCGCCTGTGAGTTCTACCCTATTTCAGCTAAGACTTGACATCAGCGGAGGTAGCTGCCTAATATCTAACATCAATGTTATCATTACATTATTCTTCCTAAATTCAGTGTCAAGCCTCTAAGCTCCAATGAGTCAGGCACTTACATGCACTGCGCAGGATTCGTCCAGTCAAGAATGGATGAGAGAAGAACTCACCTGTTAAATAGACAATACTCATCACTGCATTTTACTTAAATAAATTAAAACACATACTACATCAATTTCCTGGAGGGTAGGCACTCTCCTCAGCAGAAAAGAGGTCACCATAGCAACTGACCTGCAGTCCACCTCCCAGGTACGTGTCAACACATCACTAAAAAAAACCAGTGAGTGGAATGTATTTTTATACCCAAAAATATGGGTCTGGAGGAAAAGCAAGCAAGCGAAAAAGCAACTCAAGCCAAGGCACATGGCAATGACCCTGCAAACCTCCCTGGAGTCCCCCTATTAAAAATATCCCAGGAAAAACCACTCCATTGGCTTGGTTTTGACTAATTAAATTTAGCCTGGTTTATCTTGAATGATGGGCGGACAAACATCTGTAAATGGTAAAATCATAACAAAAGACATATCCAGTACACTAAACACACCACACTAAATCAAAAGTTGCTGCATGTAAATAGTTGCATGACCTTTAATAATTTATATAAGTTACCGCTGAACATTGAATGTGATACCTTCATTGATACACTGGCTTAAGTTTGATCAGTAGCACAATAGACACGTACAATTGTGTAACATATATCAAAAATGCAAAATTTCTACAAATTTCTCCAAAGTCATGATAACACTTTAATTTGCACAGTAAAACACACTAAGAGCCGAAATAATTATGTTTTGCTTGGTTTTAGCTTTGTAGACAACATTTTAAGTTATACCCATGATGCTTTGCGGCCTCTTAATTTTGTAAAATATCTAGTAATCTGTCCAAATTCATATTAACACTTCGTAATTATCACAGCAAAATCGCCATTAATAGGAAACAATCATATAATCCAAAGTTTTTTGCCAAGTCAGCAATCTTAGTTTTTACCCATAATACATTGCACATCCTAAAACTAGTACATTTTACACACTTTAGGGTAACATATCAGCTTTTTTCTGTTTTTTTCGTAGTGGGCTTTGTTGATAGCCTTTTTTTTTTCTTTTGTTCTTTTCTCCATCTTCTCATTGATTCTGCTTTATTCTCATGCTCCATTGTGTCCATTGAAAACCATCTGGCGTAACGAACGTGACCCAACCCGAAGGGACATTTGCATTTAAAACACGTGCTTTTCTTGAGGTTTTCACGGCTATTTTTGGAGTTGTTACGTAACAAACAGCTTCTGGAACCTTCTTGGGAGGTTACCAAGGGCACATGTTGATGTTTCATGGAAGGAATTGCCCGAAATCATGGCGAAATGGTCATGTTGTTTCGCTGTCTTTCTCGCGAGAAAATCCTACATGTAATAGGAGACTCATGGAGAAGCGTTTCACAAGGCTTAAGATTTAGAAAAACTCTTCTTGCGAGCTACCTACTTTATATTTTAACGTGGAAATGCTCATGAACGTTCGTTTTGAGATGAGATTCAAATGTGGCGGCAATCCGAAGGTTTTGGATCCATTGCGGGCATTTGGGAAGAGTTTGACTTTCGTTGATGCTTTTAATGGCATATCAAACCATGGAGCGTTTCACAAGGCTTGAGATTCAGACTTTTTCTTATTGCGTTGGAGCGAATGGTCCTAGATTGTTCATATTTTCAGGAAAGAGTCCCCAGAAAGTGAGAACGCCGTCTGCGGTGGTATTTTTATTTTTCACCTCGTTTTTGTAACTTGTCTGGGAACCTTAATTTTAACTGCAGAAGTTCAGAGCAGTATCGTGACGCCCTAACTACGAGGTACTTTTTTGGAATTTTAACCATACAGATTCCAGTTTTAGAAAAGTTGAGTTATTAGGTTGAAAGTATGTTTGGTCCTTGTAATTTTAAGATTTTTCCAAACGATAATGGGCGTTTTGGTCTAGATATATTTTTTATCGAACGACATTTCATCTGGGTAAATGTTACGCGTGACGGCCATATTTTTAATCAATTTTGTCAAACAAAAATTTCGCCAAAAATAAGAGTGCAGTGAATATTCACGAAACTTTGCATATTTATTGACAAACATGTTACCCTTATTTGTGTGAAATCTTACAAATGTACGGCTTATAATAAAGAAGATATTTGGGAAGGAGTTTGTGTCACTCTGATTGTACACATGTAATGTGCTACTGATCTTTATAATTATTTTAATCAGTAGCAATTATTACCAAAGTCAAGTCTGTCTTTTGGATTCCTTCTTAATAGTCCTACCAAAAGGTCTTTCAAGCTTTTTGAAGTACCAGCTGGAATACTGTTTAAATTAAAAACAAGAGAAATTTAAAAAGTTATTTCATTGTTCATTATTAATTCAAGGCTGTTGCCTAACAGGAGCCCGGTAGCCTGGGGCCCCCAAAGAATAGCTCTGGGCGCCTTAATTTTTCACAGCAACACCTTTCACTTCATATGTTGGGCTCCTAAATTCTCAGCGTTTAGCTCTGAGGGCCCCTTTAAAATATTCTTAGCCAGCAGCCTTGTAATTATACAATCTGAGCTGCACTGTAAACTGTGATAAAATCATCATGATAATGATGAATAAAATTATTTTTCATAACTTACCTTGGGGAAATGACTTTGCTCTTCTCATAGAATTTTTTCAGCTGTTGAGGGCTACTTGCCTGTAACAAATCACACTGTCAGTTAGGAATTCCACTGAGGAATTTGTGTGCTTCCTATCTAGTGTCTAACAATGTAAATAATTATATTCCATTATTAAAAAACTTTCTGCTTGTTACTATGGAAGCAACATCAACCTACATTAATAACGATGCGTTCCTCCCAACGAAAACACATTAAATGTCAGACATTAAAAAAAGACCTCTTTCCATCATTCCTTTCATCTTAGTTAGAGACCAATTTAATTTCGATATGCTAAAATTCTGAATTTATTTTAATATGATGAAAATGATTTTCAGACTCTGAGGAATAAAATGAGGATTTTTACAGAGTTTACCGTACCCCCAACAGTTTCGTCCAGGTGATGCCTTTTGATGAAAGCCATAGGTGAATTTAATCAAGTAGAAATTGGACTATCATGACAGGTACAAGTGAACAGCTGAAAAACAAACCTGAAATGGTGCCTTCCCTGTTAAGCACTGGTAAACAATGGTCCCTACACTCCAAAGATCTGCCTTGGCATCATAAGCTTTTGACATTATGACTTCTGGAGCCTGCAGAAAAAAATTAATATTGATCATTAGACAAGTACATCTAGAACACAAATACAGTGGTTTTTTTTTAGTAATTATTGCAACCACTCAAATGGTGCAGTCTTGCAGGGAGGGCTTGATGTTGGGCAATATTAGAAAGAAACATCATTTCCAGAGCTATCAAAAACAGTGAGATAAGAAATGGAAGTTACTCTAATAACAAGGAGTCAAGAAGAGTTTAGGGTGAAATAAATAGGAAATGGAACTAATGGGATATCATGTAAAAGTATAATGACCCAAACAAAAACAGGAGCCCATAGAGACTCTGAAAGCTTCCAAGGTGCACTCTTTTCAGAGAACATGGATTCAAACAGCAAGCACCTCAATGTAAATAAGTGAAGCAAGCCAAGTAGAAAGCTGACCCAACTGACATCTATATGAAAATCTAAAGGTCAAAGAATTTTGGCAACAAATGGGAAGAAAATTGGATCCTATATCCAACCAGTTAACCAATTCACATCTAGAGTACCCCCAATCGGCTAAGTGGCGAAAGGTTATAAAGGAGGTTGTCCTTGAAAACTGAGAGAAGATAGAATAATAATTATTATAGGAAAATAACTTGGGCATTACTAAACCACTTTTTTTTTTCCTTGAACACGGAAAGTCACAAGAAACCACATTCAGGTTAGTAGTCCATGTATGGTCCCACTATGCATTGGATAGTAACAGACAAAGATTGGATTTGAGATTAAATAACATTTTAGGCCTAATTAGGCCTAAAACGTTATTTTATCTCAATCAATTAGAAGCAATAACGTTTTAGGTCTGATATGTTATTTAACTCAAAATCCAACCTTTGTCGGTTAGTATGCAATGTATGGTGGGGTCATACTTGGTGTTTTGGTGCTTCATTTCGCTGTTTCGTGGTTTAAGAATGCAAAAAAAACTTAACTCCCTGTAATGATTGTGTGGACTATTTGCTTACCATATACATGGGAGACCCACACAATGTGGCTGCCATCATTTCGCCAGGCAAAAACCTTGCAAAACCAAAGTCAGCTGACAAGAAAGAAGACCACAAAAATTATACTATTAGAGACTGAAATGAAAAACTAACACTGTGAGGAGCGGAATGGAACTCTATTCCCATCAAAGTGAAAAACGTTAGGAGACATCATTATGCAGGTTGATTTTATTAGCTCTTGCTCCTGCATCAAGAGGCACAGTTGGCACAAGTCTAGAAGCTAATCAAGAGTTAGTGTAGTTCTTTAAAATTATAATAATAATCTGCCTAAAAAGCCTGTATGGTCTGGTACAAAACTCTAATTGACTAATTAAAAACAGGTTAATTTAATTACTTTGGTCGACATTGATGAAAGAGGACATAGCTTTGGTGTGGATGTAGAGGTTGTTAACCCATTAACTCCACATCATCTGCCCCTATTGAAAAGTAAAATTGTCTGGCATTAGACAGAGTAAAATCTATTATTGGCCAAGTCTCATTCTCAGAAGTCAATGGCTTACCCTTTGACGCGTAAACCGGCCTAAACTGGCCAGCCAAGCAGACTTACATGTAGTATTTTACTCTGTCTAACGCCAGACGATTTTACTCGTCAATGGGGAACTCCCAGGAGTCAATGGGTTAAATGAAGGAAATGGTCACAAATGTAAATTCTGCATTCTTCTATTCACCAACATCAGGGGTTTCAATAACATTTGAAGTAGACGCCTGGGCTAATCAATGTACGGTGTACATTGTAAGCGGACCGTGGTCACTCTAAACTTGTCTTTTACAAGGGTGTGCGTGAAAATCAAGACAGAGTAGACAGCGGTGAGAAGCAAATTTCTGACAACATAGATGGGGGTATACCGCCGTTGACCGGCTTCTAATGAAAATCTCTGCCTCGTGGTAAATAATTGATAATATTATTATTGATTCACTATATTCTGAAAAAGGAGTTTCCTTTGAATTCTTAATCCCTGTCTATATAATAAACTAGACAACTGTGTGTGAATTTTTTGGTACTACTAAGAAAATAACGCAGCTCACCAATTTTAACTTTGATTTCTGAGGGTGAGGGTATGGTCACTCCCAAGTGATGCAAGAGGAGATTCTGTGGCTTTAGATCTCTGTGAACTACACCTTTGGACTGCAAAGTGCACATGGCTGAGGCTGGCGATAAAAACAAGAAAGAAAGGCACTATATGTTACATTACCACCACTGCAACACACAACTGCAAGAACCACAGCTAGAGCAGTTTTCAATTGAGTGCCGTAAAACAAATGCCAAAGTAATTACATTTGTACAGTAAGTTCCACCAATCACAGTAGGTGCAAATAGAGCAATGAACCAATCCAACTTCATTTAACATACTCAAAGCGTGGAAAAATCGCATGTGCAAGTGGTGATTGGTTTTGGTTCATTCCTTCACATTTTTGTTGTTTTAATTAATTAAACCAAACACAAAGCGTAGCAATTATTGCAATTTGCATAATACTTTTGACAGTCATTTGAAAAATTAGCAATTCAATTACAAACAAATTATTGTTCATACTGCGTCAACACAACCATTCTCTCGTAACACCTGATACATAGAAAACTTATAATAATTATTATAATGAATGAATGACTCTTTAAAGGTCTTGTCATAGCTTTGAGGCGTCACATTTTTTATATAAAGGTAAAAACACTTTGCATTATTTTGTTATCTTCAATCAAAGTTGAAAACTATTTTTGACTGGGAATTTAAACAATTAAAGTACATGTTGGGTATAAAATCAAAACAGGTCAAAAAATAATTGAAAAACAATGACACCAATTACAATAACAACGTAGCTGAAAAATGATCACTTATCTCAAAATCAATTGCTTAAAAGAAAGCAGAAAAAATTAAAATCCCTTGTAGCTTAAAATTCTAGAGCACATGACTGTACAATGTAGGACTAGCTGTTTTTGCTTTGAGAATGGTAACAATAACATAGAAGAAAAATAGCATCAAACAATTTAAGAATACCTTTTGGATTAAAAACCACATTCAAGGAGCATTAAAATAGTGTTAATTTCATTCTCATAGCATAAACACTCAGTCTGATGAAATATTAGAACATTTCAAAATTTTGACACATTGAACAAATGCATGATGGGACCCTAAATTGGGACCACTCAACACTGTGACAATAATATTATAATAATTATTATTATTATGTTGCAGTGGTGGTAATGCAGTGACTTATTACAGGTACATCCAAACATTTCTTCAAAAACTCATTAATACTTCATGAGCCTAACAGCCTATCAAAACACCGATAAAACGTCACGACTGTATGAGCTTTATATCCTGATAAAACACTCCTTGTTAGTATTCTTTATATAAAGAATACTAATAAGGCATAGCTTGTTTTGCTTGTATGCTAATAATATTCACCTCTCACAATTTGAACCATTGTTTTGAGTCCAGAGGGACACCCTCTTTGTAGAATGTTTTTGAAGCCGTTCAAAAAACTCGCATCTCGGCTATGCCTCATGTTTTTAAACCCCGATAAAACACTGCTGCTCATTTTTTAAACATAACATAGTTATCTGCAGTTATTAACATACAGTACATGGTGTATGTGAAGGTGTAATGTGTAGTTAATTAATTACCTATCTGGCGTAAAAATATACGGATTGTATCCTCACTAAGGGTCCCTTTGTCTGTTAAGGAAAAAGAGGCAAAATTTAAACACAACATTTACCGTAAAATTATTTCTGTCTCTGTCTCTTCAGTGACTGTGATTATGTAAATAGTCTAAATCGTAAACCGCAAAGCTTGCATCAACTCAAAAAACAGCACATAAGCTGTTGTCAGTTGCATTTAAGTGGTGAAGCAAGTCAGGGAGACGTGAGTTAATCCATGAAAGGCCTGCCTCACGGTCTCTTGGAGGAAACACCACAAACCAGCAATGTGTAAGTTAAACCTTGCCCATTTTTTGCCACATCTGAAAGGACAGACCAAAATGTTGGGGCGAATGATGACTAGTAACAGGATTATTGTTAATTTTATTCTGTACCTCGAAGATAATCTGCCAGATCCCCTCCATTGCAATACTGCAAAGAGAATATATAGATTAACTCCTTTAACCATGTTAAAGTCTTGTTTACCTTAGACCCTACCCCTTGGATAAATTTGTTATTGGCGATTGGCAAATTTTTGTGTTTTGTGGGAGCTAATATTTGCTTTTAATAAGATTTCTTGGTGGGACTTGGTCATTTGAGAAAGTAGAATGCTTGATTATGAAAAATTTGCTTGAGTTTTGAGTACTAGGGATCATACATTATACAGTGAAATAAAAATCAGGGGTTTTTTTTGGCTACATCATTATTATTTGGTTGGTTATGTTGTAGTTAATATTTTTCAAACTAGTTTGTTTTTTACTAATTATTCTTTGTTTCAGATCAACATTATAATGTCTATAGGTTAAAGGACAGTACACTGTGTATAAAAAACAAACTAGTAGGAAAAATTTTTAACCAAGGAAAAGTTTTAACTACAACAGCAACACCAATGTTTGTCAACCAATTTGTGTTCATTGTGTTTCAGGGATGAAAAGGGACAGGTACAAAACACAGGTCAAAGGTTACAAGTCACTGTTTTACCACCAAAGAAACAACCCTAACCATTTGCCGATCTAAAATTACGCCCTAATTAGGCCTAAGGTTAGCTTTAATAAATGTAGTAAAACAATGAAATGTGACTTGTTAAACTGAAACATTATGAAAATTTATGCATACCTCCATAACCAGAAATACACTATTGGGGGTTTCCTGTAGATTGCAAAGTACAAAAAGGTCAAGGTTCCAGAGCTCAAATAACTTTTAAGAAACATTCTTGAAAGCTAATCAGGATTAATTGCTAAAGAAATTATTGTGACATTGGAATTATGGTGGCAAAATTGAAGCACAAAAAGTTGGTAGTACAAGGAAAAAAAGGACAAATCCTTTAATGTCAGCTTTTTAATTTCTCTTTGGTAGTCAATTTACATTTCATCAGATCAGCTGCAAGTATGTAGATACTAAATTTTTACTCATGACTTTATGGTTGAAACTTCATTCTCGAAAGTGATGATAATAAAATTTTAAGGTTGGCTAAATGCAATTTAGGCAAGGTTAACCTCAAGCCAATGCTGCCAGCGGTTGTACCCATTCTCACACATGATCTGTGGGGCGCCCCTGGAATTTACAGGAGATTTCATGCATAGCTTTGCGTTCTAGCGATCGATCGTTCTTTGCAGATCAGTGCTTTTGTGAGCGAATCTTTTCAGATTCATTAGCCCCACCCTCCCTTCCCTCAGGGCAACTTGTGTTAGGAGGTAAGCATTAGGTTTGGTACATAATTATGTTCACTGGACTTGTTTCAGTCTGACAGTGCCTGTTAGCGGGCTGCTTCGGGGATGGTTCCTGCTTGCGGGGTTGCCATGGATACCTCCCTGCTCCCTCCAGGCCCTTCCGCACTAACTTTTAAGGCACCAGTTCCCAAGCTCAGCAATTGTTAATGAGTTTAAGGGTTCTTATTTGGCTGCCCACGAATGCGAAAAAAGACAGAATTGGGTAGGTGTTTTTTTTTTCACTGAAGCTTTGAAAATTCCAAATGAAGTAAATGGGTGTTTGCGGAGTGTTTTCCACTGAATTCTGATTGGTACAAGGTTGTTTCCCTATACATGTAGCTTTGAATTTTCTGTCTAAACTTGTATGCGCGCAAAGGATTGCAAGCTACATCAAGAATTTTACGTTTACGGTCTTTCAGTGCAAATGAAAACCGTGAAGCAAATAGTTAGTCACATCATTCTTGCTGAGGTGAACCTTTAAGACATATTGAAGAAAGCCAATGAGGGGGACATCAGGAGATACCAGGGGACAAAAAGACAATCTGGGAAATCTCAGCTGAATTGTTTGCACTATATCTGTGGTCACCGTGAGTGTATCACCTTTGACCTTATATATAAACAATATTTATTTCAACATTTGTTCTCACTTCTAAGAGCACACTCCGCTCATTAAAATAATATGTCTTCAGGTATGGAAAAATACAGATTAATCATAACATACCGAGCTTACAAAGTAAAAATGGTATGGCTGGTATGGAATACGTGTAAACAGAATCTTGAGCTAACATTTTCAAACCTTTTAAGAATTTCACAAAGATATATTGAGTGGTATTTATTACCTCACAATCGAAGAGAGAAACAACATTTTCGTGATGTAGCTCCTGCAATCAAAGGCAAACCGTGACAACATTTTAAATAGGTCTGTCGATCCTGACCAAGGTCAGGATTGCATAATATCAACACTTAATTGTCATGCTGAAATCACGTGGAAAAACCAAAACAACTTTGACAATACGCCAAAATGTTCGATAGAGATGATTTTGACCTCCAGGCCGGGTGCTTCAATCTAAAATTCAATTATAGTAACTGACCTTTAGAATCTTAATTTCCTTCGCAAGGAGATTTTGTGTCTTGGCGATATTTTTCTTCGCGATTACCTTGATGGCAACGACAAAGTCCTCTTTCTGTAGACGGAAAAATAATCAAACGAGGAACTTGTCAAGGAATGCCACAATGAAAAAAAAAAAATCGAACAATTGTACTTACTCTTCTAACTATGACCATGAATTAATCCCATCAAAGACACAAACTGTTGCTTAGCAGTACTTACTAAATTCATTCACTGATCACCTGGCTTCCGGTATACGTAAGCTCTCGCTTTGATATAAATTCACAAACGTTGTTTTAGGCGAAAGTACAATTTGAAACCAAAATGACAGCTGGCTAACACCCAAATCAAGCTAGAAATTTTCCGAAAAATACATATTTCGGTCTTGGAGGAGACCGAATATAATCTGCGGTTTACACAACTAAATTTTAACCTTGTTTTCTTTACCAGAAAAATCGAAATGTCAAGCATAAATTTTTTTATGGCAACATAAATTCACCTTTCTGTGATGTCCCTTGAAAACCACCGCGAAAGCTCCATGTCCTATAAGATCCTTTTTATGATAAATAAATTCACCAACTTGTTCTGCCATTGCTGAAGAGAGATGTTGCGAGCAGATGAAAGGAACAACAAAAGAGTTTCCCTTCGTCCAAAAATTTTGTGGCGAGCGAATGATAGGGAGAAAACGAACCAAAATTAACTCCAAAAGCAAAAGTGAGGCGAGGACGGCGTTGTCCCTTTGTTAAGTGAACCGACAGCATAACTGTTAAGAGTCCTCCATGGCTACATCCTCAAGAACTACTTAGTGAACAGGATCGCCTTCGCTGAAAGAAAAAATTTGTTTTGTTTTCATTCGGTGAATGCATTTTATTTCACCGCGCAAAATGAAGTTGTTACTTGACGTCAGTCAAGGGTGGTCACTAAGTCAAAATGAGAGGTTACAAGGCGATATTAAAATTGATTACGGAGGACGTATTTTAATGTTATTAGGCAAGTAAAGTTTTTGTTCAAGAATTCTAGGGATATGCACGTGAGTTGTAGAATGTTTTTTTTCAATGGCTGTGATTTGAGCAACGCTTGTACAGAATATGAGTAAGCCGACAACTGCTTCAGTTATTAAATTTTTACGTTGAGGGTTAAATATATTTAATTCGGGTTTGATATTTCTCCTGAGATTGAACGGAAAGCAAGAGAAAAGCCCGCAAAAAAAAAACTATATAGGGAAATCTAGGCCGTACTCTTGGGCGTCTGTATATAGAAATAGTTCTTTTAAACTTGCTGTGGCACTCTTGACAAAAGGAATTATCACTTAATGGAGTCTTAATGATATACTCATTTATCAACTGGAATATATGCTCCAACACGATTTCTCGTGCTCATCATGAAAAATCACTTGATTCTTATCTCGCCATATCCCGTGACGCGTTGTCTATCCATGAAACTGATTAAATGCGGGAAAGGTGTTAAGACATATCGGACCTCAGTAGATCAAGGTGAACGGCGGGGAAATGAAAATTAGCAGAACGTTTTCGCCCATTGACATTGTCCTGTGAGATGAATGCAAAGTCGGAAATAAACTCCTCAAACTCCTCCAAAAATTACAATACAGTACAATACAAATTTTATTGTTAACTCCCCATGGGGGCTTTTCAGAGACAAGTTAACAAATTAACAAATTAACTCAAATGAGAGGACAAGATGTAACCAGTTCCCTGAATCAGCGTCAGGATCATTGAAGGTATTTTGGCAGCATCAGCATCAGCAACAACCAAGGCTACGAAAGTGCCAACTAAAATAATAACTTTGAGTTTCTCTTTTGTTTTGTTTTATTTTCTTTTTTAAATCGAGACCCACTTTACTGTACACTTAGACTTACATCACCATGGAACAAAGATAGTTACACTTACTCTCGTGCATTGTTATCTTTTCGTGATCGTTCCAAGTTTGAGAGGGGCTGACTACTGTGAAGGGTTTGGAAGTTGCAAGAGAAAATCCGAAATTCATCGGCAGTTGCTCATGTCCTTAACCTGCGAGCGCAAACGTATTTCCGCTGGTCGTTTCTACCGGAAATACGTCTTCGTTCGCGGGCTATCATATCTTCCACGGACCCTGAAATTTGGTCATGTAACTTCGTCGTTAAGACGATCACGGTAAACTGAGAAATTGATCAAAATGCAACGCTACGGGAGCCTTCAGGTTGGGCCAATGAAACACACAACAGAGCAGATCAACAGCCATGTTAAAAAGACCAAGTTAACCAGCTTTCAAATATCTTTACAGTGCCATCAAATTACCACATCAACCAATTTCTGCCTTTCACTTCCCCACTGACGCAGCATCATAGTTTCTTTAGGAATCCAACCGCTTCATCCATTTTATATACCGAGGAGTTAAACCAAACTAAACTAGTGCCAGTACCAGGTCTTAAGGACGGTAACTACTATTGTTGTTGCGCATACGTTCTGCGCATCTCGCAATACTTGGGTTTCCTATGGGTGGTGCTTATTGATACAGGGATATTTTTGCGCGGTTTAAAACTATGCGGAGAAAGCGGAACTTAGCAAGTGCTCTTGATATCCAAAAATAAAATAGGGGGGTAACCATGCATTTTTCAGAGATAATTTAGCTTCAGTTTGGAAAAGAACGGTTAGGCTCAACATTTGTATTTTATAGCTTTTTACAAATATTTTTGATTAATTATCTTTGAAAAATGCGTGGCTACCCCCAATTTTCTTTTTGGATTTCAATAACACTTGTTAAGATCTGCTTTTCCCGCCGTGCAAAAATATTTGTCGAAATTTTACCTGCTCTTGCGAAAAAACGTATTTTCAGTATCTCTGATCTCAATTGCAAGACAACCGCCGTAACCACTCAGCCACATTTCCTCCTCTCAAAACTTATGCTATTTTGTGGCTTTGTTGTCAAAATCGTCTTTCATTTCAACTGCAACGATACTTTGTTCGCTGGCCACTAAAACAAGTGTTCTCTAGAAAACTATTTGAGGGTTTGAGAGAAACATAAACCGCTAGCTAGATTCCATGCAATTACAGCTTTATCAACAGCTTTATCAACTAGTACAATTATTCATCTCAGCCTGCTTAGTTTGAAATAAGAACAAACTGATTCCTGTCACTACCAGTTATTAGATGGATGAGAAAAACTTGTTATTATAGGGATCGAAGATATCTGTTTACAAATGTTGCTTTTTTTATTCAAATTTACCAAACACAGGAACAAAAGACCCTTTGTTTCGACAGCCAATGAGGCTCTGGCTGGCACATTAATGACAGTAGGTGATGTCAATTATATCTTCCCTATTCATTACTACTCAGTAAATCAATTTGTAGAAATTTTATCTGCTCTTGCGGAAAAAAACGTTGTATTTTAAGTAAATAAGTAGATTAAGTAATACTAGGAAATTGTTCCGCCCACTGATCTTCGACGAAATTAATCCAGTCGATCAATGAAGCTTACGCACGACCTAGAGATTAAAAACCGCAACAACCGTGGCTGAGGGTTGTCTATAAATCGATATGTTCATCAAATATCTGCAATCGGACTGTGACCTCTACTTTCTACTTATGAAACGATATGTTCATCAAATATATACATTTCTCTCATTCACTGAGTTCTTTCACGGGAACATATGAGCCCAAAAATGACCTGTTCCCAAGTGAGTGGCAGCCGTAGCTAAGTTGGTGGAGCATTGCCATGGCATCGTAGAGGGTCATGGGCTCGAATCCCGATGAAGCCGCTGACAATTTCTAAATCATTTATTATCCAGATAAGTTCGAGGATCACACCTCACAGTACGGATTCGTGTCACGCGTTTTGGCAGTTTAGTCACACACGGGAAAAGCTGAGAAAAAGTAACAATTAAGAATTGATTCACCATTCAATGATGGATGCGTAAGGAAAACTCAGTGCTCTTGAACTGACAATGTTGGGGAATTAAACTGTCTTACTGGAGGTCGCGGCTTCGAACGCTGGCCCTGGCCAACTCTCATGGTCTTAAAATAATTCAGGAAAACGCGTTAATTGAACTTCTTGATTACATCTGATAAACCGTAGGCCCCGTCTCGGAGCCTTTCCTGAGAATAAAAATTGTAGGGGACTATTTGTTCGAAAAGAGTAGGTGACGCTGGCGTCGTGTCCTGCTTTCGTTAAATATGGACGGGGGCATCTGTCGATTCCTTGAATGAGTAGAAACTGCAAAAGAAGGAGAATGGCCAAACACATCGCCCACCCCCAACAATATTGTAAGTTAAACCTCGAGGGGCACTGCTTACAACTGTACGTCACTTCACTCGAACAAAAAAAATGTTGCTTCTTATCGTTCAGCAAAAGCTAAAAGAAAAAGACTCGAAGACACGGTGCTAGGCTGACAGGAGGGAGTTTAAGCAATGACGACGTTTACGGCAACGACAACGCCATATAGCAAGAATATCATTGGTATTTCTTTAACGTAGAGTACCCCACAAAATAACGACGTGAAAGCACCAAATTTTATGTTTTGAACCATTCATTTTCTATTTTTACTTTCAAACCAATCGTACCCATCCCATTAGTAGGGCTAACGCTCACATGGTTCATATGGCACTCTAATCAGTTAAGTCTGTTGAAATACAGTGCTTCACGGCCAACGTTTGCAAAAACGTAATCTTTCCTTGTACTTGTACATGTCCATTGCCGTGACTTTAACATCTTCAGTTCCCACGGCCTGCTCCCGTCTGACCTTGTAGCTCAGTCGGTAGAGCAGCGGTGATCTAACCCGAATGTCGTGGGTTCAATTCCCACCCTGGTCATGTCCTTGTGTGGGCCCATTTCCATTAGTAGTAACGCTCACATGGTTCATATGGGATAGAAAACAAGCACTTCACATTACACTCTATTCAGTTAAGTCAGTTACAAGATAGTTTGCTCTGAGGTATTTTTTACATGGCGAACAAGACGGGATAATCGGAAAATTAATCTTTGCGATAGCTGTAAGTTATATTTTAGAGGGTCAGTGACGCTTTCATTGAACTTGCCGTCGTCAGCTTGCTTAATTTCCCTCGTTTCTGTTTTTCACTTTTCCGTTTTATTATCGTTTGCTTGAATTGTCAAATTGATTTTGAATATTTATGGTTTGAGGTTATAAATGCCTTCCCTCTGTGTTCAAACCACTAGAGAACGCAAACACCGTAGTTTGAGGTCGTCATCATCACTGACCGCTCCGTCGGTGCATAACTTATTGTCGTAGCTTCACTTGTCGATCCGTCTATTTTGTTTGTTTCTTTACACACGCAACAAAACACAGTTCAAAATAATATGGCAGAATTGATCCGTTTGGCGGCGTCTAGTACGCTTCGCTGATGCGTCTCCAACTTCCATCAGGCCTTGTTGTTTGGGAGACTGTCGAAGTTTCGGGAAACGTTTCATCGTATACGTACCTTCAATCGGAGTGTATGACAAGGGCGTTGTTGCTCTAGTATTGCTCATTTCACCAGTGGTTTAAGTTCGCGCACGCTCTGTAATGACTTTCCGTGGTGCGGCGCTGGTGCTTGACTGACGTGTCAGGAAAAACACCCGCCAAATGTCACGCCACCTGACAAGCGTGTCATCCATAGCAAATATCTCGAACTCCATTGAGAGTCCTGCCTCGAGAAAACCAGCTTTATCACCTAAGAGGCCGGCGATCGGCTCCTTCGCCGCGCTTTAATACTCGGTTTCCAGTTCGAAAGGCAGCCTTTCTGAGCTCGAGTAAAATGAGTTGGTGACTTCTTAGCGGAGTGTATCAATCCACGATGATTTCGTTGGTAAACTCATCGGATGTTTTGATGCGCTCTATAGGAAGAACAGAACTTGGCGAGGAAGTGGTTCACCGCGACACTATCGCCGTTGGCAAAGTCTTCTCTTTGTCGCTCATTTTGGCAGTGTCTTTGATTGGAAACGTGCTGGTATGTTATTGTGGTTTGTGTTCTCCTCGGATGTCCGCCATGAACAGCTTAATCGTGAATCTATCGATTGGAGAACTGGCAATGGCACTGATTGCTATCCCACTCAAGATTGAACAAGAAATTATCGGCGAGTACATAGTGGGTGGGCCGACGGTTTGCAAATTACTAGAATACGCCCAATCTGTCGCCTTGGGTTCAGTAACGGTTACTTTACTTATGATCAGCATGGATCGGCTCTATTCAATTTTATATCCGCTCTCCAAAATTACGCGGCGACAAGCAAAGTACATGAGTGTGTTCGCATGGTGTTACGCTCTGCTATTTGCCAACCCCGTCCTGTACTATTTCTTGGGATCGAAGCGTCAGCCCAGGGCTTTGTTGTTCTCCTGTGACAGGCCTCTTGTTTTGCCATGGAAAGACAAGCTGTTTTCCCTCGTGCAGTTATGGGCGGTATTCCTGTTACCGATTACAGTTATGACAGTCACCTACGTTGTTGTTGTGAGCAAACTTTTAAAGCCAGATAAAAATTCTTCAGATAGGGCAAGCTTGCCCCAATTGGCGCCCGATATGCATGCCAATCTTCATCGACGCTTCGCTTGCTCCCTTCGCTCCAACGCGGTACCACTTGCCAAGCGAAAATCCGTGGTCATGAACTTAATAGTCATGGCCGCTTTTATTTTTTGCTACGCTCCACTTGGGGCTCTTTATGCTCTAGAAACTGTGGGACATCCAAAGAGAAAGAGCTTTGAGATATTCCGCGATTTTGCGTGCTTTTTGGCACTGGGAAAATTATGCGCCAATCCAGCGATCTACAGTTTTTTCGACGTCAATCTTCGAGACCAGCTATTGAGATGTCATCGAAAGCGCACTCAAAACTCACCCGTTCATCGACAGATCATTCACCCGGGGATGTGCACCCAGGGCAAACTCAGTGAACTTAATATCAGTAATTTTGGCAGGCTGGCTGACTCCAAGGGCCGGAGCCCCGTATTTAAGGAACCGTTGTTGAAAGTGTCTTCGGCGTCAATACCTTCGCCTAGTGTTCCTGGTACTGCACCGCGCGATAAACTGGCGAGGCTTATATGCAATACTCGACGATATCGGAGTCTTGGACTTTCAACTTGGAGAAGTTCGAGCATTTAGACAGTTTGATTTTTAGCAAACAGTCAAAGAAATAGAACCTGTGAATTCTGATGTCAGTGTTCGTGTCTTTGAAATCGATTTTATTGCATTAAACTTGCGCCCGTTTCGATGAACAACGAATGAAATGTGTCGTGAACATAGAGGAAAAACAAGTCTTAGTTTTATGATTAAAATAATTTGCAAAGCTGTGAGCTCGATGGTCTTTTTTCAAGTACTTATCTAGGAATGAGTGCAAGCGCAAATTGGGAGACGGTTTTTCACGGTTTCTGATGCCATCTTGGTTGGGCGGCAAACGCGGTTTAAATTACATTAAATGTATGGGATTTTGGCCGAATTTAAACCTCTGTAAGGCAGATCTCAAAAGTTTTAAAATATTTTTAGTCGTTTTATTAATATCATTCACTCAACGGCAAATTAGATCATTGCAACAACGTCTGAAAATTGGATATTAAATATATTAGAAATCTCTCTATGTCGCTTCAAATTTCGCGGGCATTTGCATAACTTTGTTTACAAGGGTTTATATGAAATTTACAAATTTCGTTTACGGTCGTTGTAGCTTGATTCTGATCGCCATATTTCACGAAAGTAATCTCAATTGAAGTGTTTTTTGAGAGGTATTCTCGCTATCCACAATCGTGAGCCCTTCAAGGGTTTATAATTGTTCGAAGTCGGCAACATATCCCTACATAAATTCACTTTTGCTTTTTGCCCTCTAACCAATACGGCGTTAGAAACCGTGAAAAGGTCTATTGTATTCTGTTCCACTGCTCGACTGCTTCCGCTGCGATGACTTTATTATGCATTCACTTGGAACAGCAAAAAACCAAACAACGATTTGACAAAAGTGGCTGTTTCCCTGAAATTCCTAATTAGTTTTCTATAGTGGAACGCATGTGTGATTGGTTCTACCTATATGTTAATTCTTAGACGAATGAAGGCGTTAGATTCTTAAGAACTCATGGCGCTAATTGGTGGAAGTGAAACAAGAAAATTCGGTAAGTTAAACGAGTTAATTTTCCTGTCGAAACTCGTTTGATAAAACCAAATTATTGTTTTGCACTGTAAAAATACCCAAACAATAGTCCATCTCAAACTGGATTTATTACATCGAAGTTTACTAGTAACCTGTAACCGACCACGAGGCCCTCGGTCGTGGCAGTCGAGATCCGTACAAAAACGACCCAGGGCCAATATTCCACAGTACGGTCCCGAGCAAACGGGACCGTTTCCATGGTAATGGCCTGTACTGTAAAATCCTGACCGAAACCCAGCCAATCAGATTGCTCCATTTAGCCTGCGAATCGCTTGTCATATAATAATCAATTTTTAACTGTTACACTTGGCCACCGCATTCGGCTTTCGGCTTTATTTTGTTAAAGTTGGGCCAATCTTGCCAGTGACCGGTGATTATTTCCGAAACATGCATTCATGCCCTTAGTAGCAAGGCCAATGTGGCGTCGTTAAATAAGATCAACAAATTTCTTCATACATACATACACTTTATTTAACACTCGAATTTTCAGAGTAGCTCTTTTGAGCTAACATCTTCGAAACTGAAAATTAAAATAGAACCATTAAATTGAAAAAATCTTAAAAGTTCAGTTTCTTTATAGCAACTTTGAACTGTTTCAAGGATTGTTTTGTTCTCATATTGTCTGAGAGTAAGTTCCAGTTTTTTCCTCCTTGATATCGCATAGATTCTGGCTTTGTTTAATTAACCTCTACCGGAAAATGTACCTGTTGGAGTTAGCTATTGGTTCTGTTAAATTTGAGACCATGTGGACAGGTAGTCTCGGCACAATGAGTTTTGGGGTACTCGTGCCACGAACCATTCCATTTACACTGCAAAAATGGAGAGTATCGGGCCTTAAAATTTAGCAAATTCAAACAAGTACCGTGCCAAAAAGGTTTGTCCTGCAAACCGGGCTTTAGTATTCTTGCGAAAGAAATGCGAGGACGGGAGGGGCGAGTTTACACTGGTATTTTAGCTGCCTCAACAGAACGCGAAGAAGAGTATTAATTTTATTTGGATGTGCGGCAGTGGTAAAATCAGATTCAAAGAAAACGTTAGTTAGGCATATCTGACAGAATTATCTAACCGGACCCTCTCTGTATGGAGAAGATGAAAGGCAGCGTTGTCGAGTGCATTTTGTAGCCTTGCAACTACGCCGGGGACATACTTTTTTTAACTCCTATTGCATGGATAAATTTAACCATAGTTATTATATGGAGATGGTGCTCGACAAGTTTCTTTGTTTTATGTTTTTGTTCGCTGTTTCGATCCTGACCATGCACAAACCACACCCATTTTCTATAAGACAGGCAATCACAAGTTTCGATTAATTTATTCAAATCTCATTGATGAACTGAAGACAAAAGATTGTGCATGATCACGGTCATGTTAACATGAAGCGCAATGTCACTTTCCTCGCCTCTGAATCTTCCAGGCTTTCAAAACCAGCCCACCTATATGAACTATGATTTAACTGAGTACAACATTGGTTTGCAAACACAAAACAAACTATGATTTCAATGGGGTAGTGTACAAACGGGGCCTGAACATCAAAATCCTTGCCTTAAGACGAATAAGAAATTATCAAACGCAAAGCATTTTGTTTTTCCAATGGGGTATAGTGTACGAACGGGACACGAAAATCCATGGGAAATACTTGACCAACTTAATTCAAGTAAGAACGAAAAAAAAACGAAACCAAAGGAATTTTTTAAAAAATCGATTTGTAACTTTTCGTGACCAGTGGGAACATATGCACTTCAAGTAAGAGTTGCAAACAGTTTCACAATTTGTACTTTTTGGTTAAAAAAATCCGGTTTGCCCAACGTCTCTATTCGCCCTCTTCTTTCTGTCTACGATAACATACGATAACGTTGTTTAGAGAGGGACACACAATTAACCTTTTGCAGTTTGTTAACAACTTGCGGCAATGTAACTATACCACAGGACCGGGAACTACATACCCTACTCTTTGCGAATAGTGTTTGGGTTCTTTAATGTCCCACATGCGTGGTTATGAACATTGAAGGGTTCTAAGACGGGCCCTACGGTTTATCTTCCTTTTGTGAGAGCACTAGAGAATGAAACCAATAATTTTGCAGATGTCAGTACGAAACCCTGAGTGTTTGTCCGGGCCGAGTTTTGATCCCGCGACTTCCCGCACATATATACAGTAGTCAGATGCTCAGCCAATTAAGCCAACTGGTCGGCGGTCCTGTCCTTTTATTCGCGGTTTGAGTTGTCTTTCATATTAGCAATGTAAAAGGATACGATGCAGTGTATTCACGTGACGTCACGGCGGCCATGTTGGTGTTCCTAAACAATGGAACGGCCGCCATGTTGGTGCACCCAACTAAACCTCCGGGAATTGAGCTCTATTATCATGCAAACGTTTTCTTTTGTTTCGGTGGAAAAACAAGGTTACTGATCACGTGGGTGAAAACACTCTATACCACAAGTAGAAAATGAAGCCATTTTAATTATGGTTTGATGCTATATTTCGATCGAGGTGCGTTTTCAGTTGAGGTTTAAAATGATGGTAAAAGCCACGGCGTGAGGTACAAGAAAAAAACTGATCAAGACTCCCACCACACACAAAACGGGGCTCAATGACATCATCAGTCAATTGTTCTTATGGTCAATCACATTTCTTTAGCCGTGCGCTCACTTTGCTCGGGATGCATTTGACTTTCCTTGAAAGGGAACCTCCACTCTTACTACAGAACAAGTTTAAACCGAAGAAAAATATGTTTACCTAAAAATTTGTTCGAAATTTGTTTTTAAAACAGTGTATATATCAAAAAAAATGAATTTTAAAATCGCTTATTTTCACTTTCAAATTTCGTGGGCGCAGCCATCTCGAATAATTGTGACGTGATACGGGTGCCCTATTGTTCTGACAAAAAGTGCTTTTGTCTAATAACATGACAAAAGGGCAACCGTAACACGTCACAATTATTCAAGATGGCGGCGTCCGCGAAATTTGAAAACAAAAATAGGCGATTCTAAAACTTATTTATTTCGGATACAAACACTTTCTTTGAAAATACTTTAGACTGACTTGACTGATATTTCCTGTGACTTAAAGTTTTTTTTTGTTGAAGTGGAAGTTGCCTTTAACAGTTTTAGACATAATTACTGACCAAACTTTAAACTCAAGATAAAAGGGAACAGACTCCTTTCTTGCAGCTTTGAATTATCATGGAAGCACTCGTTTACATACTTTCAAATTTTGTTGTAGATTTAGCTATTGAGGTAAAACTTTATTAAGCCGACTAAAATCCCTTTTACACACGCAAAAAAATTGGCACGGTACTCCAAACAGGGGAACGGTACCAGTATTTGGAGCAAAGAGCACACCTCCACAGATATGCGTTGTTTGTTCTGTTTACAAACGAAAAATGTACCGCGCCGTTCCCGAAAAACATCCGTACGGTACAGAGATTACGGAGTGCCGTGCCAGATTTTTGTGCTCTAGTAGTGTAAAGCCGGCCTTAGTTGTTGTCCCAGTCGAATTCTTTAACCTTTGCCATGTCGAAATGATCTGACCCCCGCGGCTTTCGGTGCAAATGAAAACAGTTGTATTTTCTTGTAGTTCTGCACGGCTGTAAAAAAACTTTAATTGATGTTTTCGAATTCTTTAACCTTTGCCATGTCGAAATGATCTCACCCGCGGCTTTCGGTGCAAATGAAAACAGTTGTATTTTCTTGTAGTTCTGCACGGCTGTAAAAAAAAACTATGCCATTGAACTGTTATTCGTTTTGCCATTCAAACGAAATCGTGTTAAACAGGAACTGAACACGTCCGAGGCTACGCGATTAAGGTATAAATTAGCAAAGGATGGTTGATAACAGCGTCGATTAATATCCAGCCGGCTGTCCTCCTTTCCTGTAGTCAGATTCAGCGTAGATTTGAGGTATCAAACTATATACATATCCTTTCCGTCTGCCGTGGCTATCAACCATTTTGAATTTGTGAGGATTCTTTACAATGCCCTGAACAACTCCATGACTGACGTCACTCACTTCAACCTGAAAAGCAATGTTTAAGGGGGTCAACCTTAACTACAGAAAGATAGTGGTTGCTAAGTCGAACAATTTTCAGGCCATGCGAAATGCTTATGAGGAGGGATCTTTGAAGTAACGTTTTAAATCGCTTCGCATCACTTCGATCGTAGACGTGATCCGCTCATCGTAACACCTCTAACGCCAACCATATGTTCGCAACCATTGAAGTTTTGTCATTAATCTCTTAGGCTTTCGCGCAATTATTTTTCTTCAGTATGATAATATTATGTTCATTTTAAACCTATTAGTTCCACTGCTTTCGATACTGGAAAGTTAATTTTTGCGGATGAACACTAAACCGGTCTCTCCTAGTTGGCTTTGAAAGAGTGCAAAGTGTTTTAATACCTTATGCCCAAGGGCCTCAAGTCCTTTGACTACTTCTGTCGGGAATTTAGTCTCCGCAAACACAGAGCTTGGGTAGAGTTGATCGTGGACTCGCGGCATGGTGATAGCAGTTTGCAAATCCCTTTTGAACCAAAAGTAGTTCATAATTGCCTGCAAAGTAAACACGTTCTGGCTTTTTATTTGTGGGCAAGTGAATTTACGGACAATACTTCTTATGCCCTTTTAACTGTGCCATTCCATTTAAAATCCACAGACCCCTAGTGGATCTAATGACTAATATCACACCCAAACGTCATTCATGCATGGTGAGAAGCGGTTTCATTCATAATTTTCGAAGTTCGAAGAATTCACACAGCGAGCTCACTTATCAAAACCGGGTTTCAAACATAATTAAGCTAACTACGTCGAGATGAACTTTAAGCTTTGTTCAAACAAAGTGACGAAAAAAGGATTAGACAGAAAGTAGACGACACGTCGGAGCATAAGGGAACACGTGTTTTGCGATTAAAGCGGAGAGGGAATATGAATATCCACGAGAAGCTTAAATAATAATCAAGGGAACAGAACTTATTCCTAACAAATCTCCAACTATTGAAATACTTCTTTCACGGGTTAAGCCTCGCTTGTAAAAATCGGCCAGGTATTCCTTGGCGCAGAAGACAAAATTGCTATCTGGCTCGTGTTAGTGCACCAACATTTTGTTCCCGTTTCATAAACGTCACGCAGAGAATGCGAATATTTTAAGATGTTTCATTGGTGTGAAGGGCGCATGAATTTAAGCGAGGTGAGAAAGACTCGGTGCTCGTTACGCATGTCTAATTGAACCGCTGTAGCTTAGTTTAAACTTTCCTCTTCTCCTCATCATAATCACTCTAACCTGCGCCACTGACGTTGTGATAATTGTACCCCCAGCAGCGCCTATTGCCATCAACACGTTGCCTTTTTTGTCCACGACGATCGCAGGCACCGTCGAGGACTGCGGTCTCTTGCCAGGCTTGATGTAATTGACAGGTGAAGGTGGGAGACCAAATTCGTTTGTTACGTTCGGCGAGCTGAAGTCGTCCATGTCGTTGTTGTAGACAAAACCAAGCTTGTTTGATAAGAACTTTGCTCCAAAGCTAAAAAAAGATGAGTTAAAAATTACGAGTCAACACAACCGACACAGCGCAATTATACTCTCTAAAAATACTCTCTATTTGCCGAAAAAACAAAATATTAGGGAGTCTAGAGAAGAAGCGAGTTATTAGGCCGGGAAATGGGTTTAAACATAACGAAAATTTTAGTTGTCTATAACCGGAACGTTTTGCTTTCAAGCAACGGGATCCAGAATAGAACAATAACAAATGGCACAATGGCGCAAGCAAAGCGGAAGCTATCACCCACCACTTCTGAAAACAAAACAAGAAAAGCATACTCACTATCCATTGACGGAGCTAGTAAGAGACACAGCATCTCCATTAGCGGCCAATACAGACAGATGTGTTGTACCTGTTTTGATTGGCACGTGATACCGTGGACTACCATAGTAACCGGGAGCGTGTGTTTCGTTATCCGTGATGAGGTGTCTAAGTTCATCTGCAAGTTCAGTACTCATCATTTCCTTGACGGTCTAGAGGCAAGATTCAAAAACAATTCTCAAGGTCAAACACTCAGTTGAGATCGGCTATTTAAAGAATGCTAGCCAAGGGGGTGCTTTTCATTTTGCCTCCAACACTTTCTGGCGGTGTGAACTGCTTCAAGAGAAAATGAAAATACTTCCCTCCTTTGCTTCGCATTCTCAACACTCTTTTCAAAAACGAATAGCCTTTACATCAAAAGGGGTGATAAAACTGATTACAATCACATGGCACTCTGTTATGTTAAGCTCGTCGGGTCTTTAAATAACTGGAGAAAAAGTGCTTCCTTTGAACCGAAATCTGAAAATGGTTATGCGTTCTGTATTTTTCTCAGATGTGTCGGTAAACCAGAGGACCATAGGACCGTTCAGTACAGAACACTTCGTACACGGCATGGAAGAAATCCCGAACAGTGCTCGAAACGAGTTGGAGAAGTAATTCTCGATGTGGCGGTGATGTTGTAAATGGTATGCAAAATCAACCTCGTTTCCAGGGTTTTTCTCTGCTGCGAGCCATACAACTGCAGCCCCGGGAACGATCAGTTGGTGCTAAATACGTGGTGAAATTCAAGAGGAACTCTTTGGGCGCCTGACGGTTGAAGTTTTGAGAACTGTGAAGAAAAGGTTACTATGAAAGATAAACGCATTCAACTGCGTATATCAAACGACTTTCTAAGCGAAAGGTCATCGTGGGTAATGAAGCAGTTGAAGAAAAGTCGTCGCGTGGATTTTTTCAAGTTTTCTGGAACTGCTGCATATGCTTCTTATTACAAACTGCGTGAAAACATATCTTAACTTGAGCAGTTAACATCATTTTTAAAATATGGTTGGTTTATATAACAGTGGCCGAAGCTAAAGGTTTAATAGCCCACTTTCGATATGTTAAAATTCAGTCCGAAACAAAAGGCATCACCTCGAGGCTCTGGGGAATAAACTCGTACAAATCCTTATATTTATTCCCCTGAGCCTCGAGATGATGCCTTTTGCTTCGGACTGAATTTTAATATATCGGTGGTCTATTTTCTGTTGGAATTACTGTAGCACTTACATCGATATCCAATAAATGCAAGTTATTAGTTAGATGCTTTCCAATTTTGACTTCCAATACGAAGTGTCCCTTTTAAGTTCAAGCATTTCCTACCTGTTTCTAACAAGAAGGTTAGGGTAAAGGTTTAATAGCGTTGTTTTTAGGTCAGGGTAAATGCCTTACTTGATGGTCACTTTGATATGTTAAAATTCAGCTTGATAGTGAGGCAGTGAGGACAAAGACAAAGGAAAGTGCATGATATGCAAATATTTTTCACATTCATTCCAACGTGTTTCTATTGTTTTTGTCTTCACTGCCTTACTATCAAGCTGAATATTGATATGTCGAAAATGGCCTATTGTCTGTATTCCGAGACACGAGTTTGGGGACAAGAGATAGGGGACATTTCGTGACGCATATTAAAACATGCGTGCATCTAATTACATATGATTGCACTTTTTGCACCATAACAACGCCATAAATCCGGAGCTTTAATTACAACAATCAACGATTTTCATCGAAGGAAAGTGCTTTGTTGTTCAGTCAGGGAAGCGTCACTTACAAACCTTGTTGACATCCTTCTCGTAAACGGGATCTCCTAACATGGAACGATACTTGTACGCAAACTTGAAAGTTTCAATGATACGATGGTACGTTCTTACTGGATTTTCTTCCAGATCTTTCTCTCCCATTTTGAATCCTAGTGGGAAAAAAGTTGATATCCTGTAAATTCCGCCAGACTGCGTGACGGAGGTGTGAGATTCAAAAGTGAGACGAGTCTCAGAACAAGTATCCAGCTGAGGATTGTAGCCAAAATTGTGTTACAGATATTCCCTTTTGGAATATAGGAAGAGGAAGGAGAGAAGCCCCAGCTGAAAGTGATAGACTTAACACTGAAGCAGGGCGTAAGTAAACATGCATAATTATCACAACCATAGGTGGTTTTCACGTTACGTCAGCGGCGCCATGTTTGTGGACGATAACAAAAGATCTCTCATTAGCTCCTTTTGTTCGTCAACCAGCAATTGTAGATTTTTAACATTGTTATCTGTGTCTCTAGAGATTGGTTGCAAACCACCTATCAGGGGCACCCAACGACAATATAGTTCAAAACCACTTAAATATAGCATTGTTAAACGTATTTTCAAGTATTTAAACGGTAGATATAGGCATATTTTTATCCCCTAATTTTTTTTATCTGTTCGGATTCCCTAGCTGAAAGTCTAGTGATCCGAAAATTATAGGGATCAAAACTTACCTTTTCGAAAATTTCAGCCAGAAAAAAGGCTCCCGAAAATTCTAGGTGACTTTTTTTGGGTAAAAATCCGTTCAAAATGGGCAATTATTCCATGTTTTAGATGTTCGAAAATCCTAGGAGAGGCAGGCAAGCAAGAAATTTTACAACAAATGTTCCGAAAATTCTAGATCTCAAATCGTCTTCCGAACAGATATTTTCCGAAAATTGACGTTGGGTGCCCCTGGCCTATACTGGGGTGCTTTCCATTGAGCTAAAATTTTCGGAAATTCCAATCAGAAGTCAAATGGAAAGGTAGGTTTCGCTTTGGAGCGACCGGAATTTTTCGGACCCCCTCTGAAGGTGTTCCACATTGATTGGTTGAGCCGGTCGGATTGAAGTGCATAGTGGAAAGCATCCGTGGCGTCTGTTTAAAAATACTGTAATTGTTGTCAGGGGAAGACAATCTTCACTGCATGTAGTTTGAAGCTGACTGTGTTTTTTAGTAGATGCTGCTTTCAAGACGTTTGGCTAATACTTAAGCCTTCATCAGTTTAGATGTTGAATTTTTACACATGATTTAAAATGAGGATACACGTCCAAAGCGCACCAGCGCTGATTTTGATAAAACCTTGGACGTGGCATATTTCCCAGCGCGCGCGTTTAATTCGTGTTTCCTCATTTTAAAAGTTAACATCTAAAGTGAGAAAGGCTTACGTATTAGCCGAAACGTCTTGAAAGAAACATCTACTGAAAAACACAGTCGGCATCAAAATGAGGAAAAGGAGCTTTTAATGCGTTTGACCAAAAAATCTGTATTTCAATCCAAAAAAAGGCTGAGTGTAGCAGAAACATAGAGTTTAATGGTCTCCTTACCATCAAGAATGTTAAGAGTCATAGCCAGTACTGGTCCAGAAGTTGGTGGAGGGCAATTCAATATTGTCATGTCATCCAGCTTGCTCCTTAACGCCGGGCGAAAAACCGCGTTGTAGTTTTTAAGGTCGTTCAAGGTCAAAATCCCCCCGGCTGCCTGGACTTCTTTCACAAGAACTTTGCTCATTGGTCCGTTGTAGAATGGTTCTGCACTGCCCGCCTCAGCGATAAGTTGAAGTGTCTTAGCCAACTGTGGTCTTCTCAGCCGATCGCCTTTTTTCAGAAGTTTCCCATTTCTTGTAAAGACTCGTCTGCGTTGCGAAGGAAAGAAACAAAGTAAGACAACAGCGCCTGTGTTCTGCGATCGAAAAGGCGCACGAGCTCACCTCAATTGATTTTTCTTCAAATCGTATGAACCTCTTTAGCTATGGATCAAGCTCACGCTTTTCGTCTTCCCATTTCAGCTCCTCTTCGTTTATTTTCTTTTTTTCTTTAGAAGCGAGGCACGTGTGGTGCTTTCGCACAGACCCGCCTCGTGGACTTAATTACCACTGTTTTAGATGACCATACTCTTTATTGAATTGATTCCAAATATAGCCCCCTTCCACTCTTTCCCTACGTTGCTGTTTTTACCTGAAGTTCTTCCCCTTCCCTTAACACTTCCGTGGTCCATACCAAAACCTAGTCCCCCCCCCCCCCCTAATTTCAAGAGCACTCCTCGGCCCCTGTTCTGTGACCAAAAGGCTTTAATGACATGATGAATTTCCTGGGAACCCTAGCACTAGCACTTAACTTCACAGTTAATACTACTTTTCAATGCCGATTGAAAAGTGATCATCAAGTACACTACTCACAAATTTGTTGTTTGTGCTTGAAGTACTTAATTTGTTCTTTTACCTAAATGTCTTGTCCTTCAGGAGTAAATCTTTCCAGATGTTAATTGCTATTTCTACTGTCTCTGGTAGTGCGAAGCCTTTTTTCGCAATGCTAATGGCTGGCTTAAATAGTTCTTTCCATGGCAACTTGCCGTATTTTTTCCACGCAGCTTCCAGGCCTTTCAGCTCACCAGGAACAGCCACCGCTAAGCCACCTGGGATGGAATATAATCAAGGGTTATTACAGTCTGAGGGACGTTGATTGGTCGAATATTGTGGTTTCCTTAATTACAAATCTTAATTAGTGTTCTGGTTCAATGGAAACCAGTTTACAGTAAATCTGTATACAATTGATAAAGCCACATTTTTTGATCGACAAGTGAATTGGTCTAAATTTATTTGCCTTAAGGCGCTTTCCATTTGACAGAACTGACGGGCCAGACGGGGCTTAATTTGGAAGGACTAACTCTAGAACGCCTTCAAGTTAACACACTTCGAGGATACTACATACTCCCCCGGAAGAATACAAGGGATTATCATACAATTTCCTTGGCAAACTGACGGTTCTGGCCGCTCAATTCCGACAAAAGGAAATTGCTTTTAGAGAAGTCAAGAGAGAGACTTAGCATTAAGTCTACGGCAAACGACAAAATTTGCGTTTTGCCAAAGTGAAATTATCATCTTTGATTTTCGCTCGTTGCTTGTATGTGAGCTACAGATGTCAGGTAACTTCTGAAAAGAAAAAAACCAGGCTTGAAAATGCAAAGTTCTGATGTTTTTGTGACACTGAAACAGCAGTCTGCCGGAGGTCGGGGATCAAAAACTCCGGCCGGACCAACACTCCAACACTCAGTGTCTTTAAATAACTGAGGAGAAAGTGCTGCCTTTGTAATGACATCTGCAAATGGTTAGACTTTCTAGTCTTCTCGGATAAGGACGATAAACCGTAGGCCTCGTCTCACAACCCTTCAATGTTTATAACCCTGTGGGACGTAAAAGAACCCCACTACTCTATTCGCAAAGAGTAGGGCACGGGGTTCCCGGTGTTGTGGTCTGTCCTATGTGGTATAGCTATCTAGTTGAACTCCTATTATAGTGCACTCTGATTTAGGAGTATCCACCGTTTGTCGTTTCACGTACACGCGATGCTAAATGTGGCTCCCAAGGGTACGGGGCTGGTGTAGTGGTGCATGAGAGCCCTTGCCTCCCACCAATGTGGCCTGGGGCCCGTTTCTCGAAAGTCCCGAAACTTTACGGGCCATTTTCGGGGATCACAAAAGCGTTTGTATCTCAAGAACGGAGAGGATGTAAGTCGTCAAACTTCACGGACATGTTTCTTTTAGTTAGCTTGAAAACATGTTAAAAGATTGGCGTTTCAAAACAAGCGGTTGGCAGTTTCACAAATGGCTTTTCGGGCCCGAAACGTTTCGGGACTTTCGAGAAACGGACCGCTGGGATCAATTCCCAGACTCGGCTTCGTATGTGGGTTGAGTTTGTTGGTTCTCAACTCTGATCCGAGAGGTTTTTATCTGGGTACTCCGGTTTCCCTTCTCCTCAAAAACCAACATTTCATTTGATTTGCGTTAATTTGTTAATTTCAGTTTACAGTGTCCCAAAATAGTGCTCCAGCGCTAGAAGACACTTAAAGAAAGTTCCTTCCCTTCCCTTCCCTTTCCTTTCCTTTCCTCTATTGGTTCACGACTATCCTCGACGGCAAACGGCATGTTACTGCTTTCATTTTAGCTTATCCTCTCTGTCAGTAATCACTCATTAACTGTAGTTGACCATAAAGCCAGCTCTTTTATTGAGAATCTCTCAGCATCAAATTTCAGCCCGACGTTTGCCGTCTCCCGTAAACGCTGAGCTTAATCTCCTCGCCCTCACACAATTAAGGGAAAGAACTGAATTATACACAAAAGGCGGTTTGTAAAACTGACTGGTCATGTCCGATAGAAATGCGATGAATAACCCTTCGGATGAAATAATTTCACATCTGTTGCTGACCTAGAATTGTAGAGTTCGATTCGGATTACACTCGTACTGCGTTTATTAATTTCGGGCTGAGCGCATTGAAACCATCTCGCGTCCTTGTTACCATTTAGATATTACCTCTAATTCCGTTCATTGGATCACCCTTTAACACGTCAACCCCAGACTTTTCGGGCGCGGTCTCTCGGAAATCTATCATCTCCGCTGACCGCTTATGACTGTCGTACACCAGCATGAAGCCCCCTCCTCCGATTCCCGTGGAGTGCATATTGATGACGCCTACACAAAGTGTGGTCGCAATAGCTGCGTCTATCGCTGAACCTCCCTTCTTGAGGATATTCCTTCCCACTTTGGAACATTCAGCGTTGTCCGATGCTACAGCAGCATGGCGGTATGCAAACTGTTTTGTCGGCTGCTTGACTTTCGTTGGACTATTGGGTGAAGAAATAAATAATAAATTAAACTTTATATGGAAAAAATATGTATTATCTGCTCTTTTGCATATCAGGACTTTGCAAGAATAAGGCTGTTCTGGAATGACATTCAGTTTTCCTGCTGAGGACGAAAAATTCTATTGTAGTTATCGCCATCGAAGGAGTTAAATTAAGAATGCAAGAGTAACTTTCTGCTTGATTGAATATCGGCCTTATCAGTTTTGTTGGTGGCACAATGTTCTCTCGTTTCTTTAAATTATTTTTCCGCCCAAAATTCCTGGAGTTTCACTGCTTTTAAAGGGGCTGTGTCAATGTTAAATGGTGTAATTTTATGACACCCAAAATGCCCAAACAGTAGAATGAAACCTTGCAAGAACCAATTGAGACCGTTGAACAACATAAAAGAAATACAGCAAAAGGAAAGAGAAGCATGGATGGACACAAATGGACAAGATTGAAACGGATTGCATTTGGGTAATCTTGAAGAAAGTCGGGAGTTTACGGCAAATCGCCAGAATGAAGGCCGTTTTTGCTCAGAATCATCTTGTTTGTGATGTAACGATAATTTTATCAGTAAAGGGATTCCACATTACAATTTTCGAGTTTTAAACTAAAAATTTTCCTAAACACCCCAAAATAACAATACAAGCGAAATTGCATAGTGCCAGAGACGATGTAGAATAGAGTGTTTCCAGTACTTCGCAGTTCAGAGTATAGATATGAAATATCTCCACTCTTACTACGGTAACCGAATTAGTTTAAACCGAAGGAGATAATGTTCCCAAACAAATGTGTTCGAAATTTGTTTTTAAAAAAAGTGTTTGTATCAGAAAAACAGAATTTTAAAATAGCTTATTCTCAATTTCAAATTTCGCGGGCGCCGCCATTTTGAATAATTGTGACGTGTAACGGTTGCCCTTTTGTTGCCACACAAAGTGATCTTGTCTAATAACAATAGGGTAACCGTAATTAACACGTCACAATTATTGAAGATGGCTGAGCCCCCGAAATTTGAAAACAAAAATGAACGATTTCAAAACATATATTTCGGGAACAAATGCTCTTTTATAAAAAAAAAATTCAGACTGTTTTGACTGTAAAAGTTATTTCATATAATTTGAAATAATTATTTGTTGAAGTGGAGGTTCCCTTGAAATCAAGAAAACTTGCTTTGAAATTGAATGACTACCATGCATGGCATATGCATTGGTGCTCTGGTGGGGATTAGCAATGAATTGTCGCTCATTTTCCGATCATCTCAGTAAAACAGATCAACTGACACAGTGGTATCCCGGTAAAACAGCTCACTGCTAGAGCAGTGTGTAAGGCAATACCATGATCACTGGTTCGAATCCGGGCAACATTTTTCGTGCAACTTGTCGCGCAGCAATCTTGCGTTGCAAGTTGAAATGGTTTGTTGCGCGTATTACTACCTTCTTGCGCAACAAATTTTCACGTTGCAAGAAGTAAAAGCAACGTCTACTTTTTGCAACGTAAAAATTTGTTGCGCAAGGAGGTTGTAGTACGCGCAAGAAACCATCTCGACTTGCAAAGCAACATTGTTGCGAGACAAGTTGGACGAAAAACATTACCCGTATTACTGGGCCTTTAAAGTGGTACTATGATCAAATTTTTCCTTCAGACTTTGAAACTGTGTTTGCGTAACACCTGCCTGGCAAAATTTTGAGCTTTGATTTTTATCCAAAGGCTGTTTGCTTTGAGTGTAAGTTTTGGGTTCATGGTCCGCCGTTACTCACGCTCATAACTAACCGACTGGACCTCAGATTGTTGGATCCATGGAAACGTGACGTCTTTCACTCAATGGTTTAAAATTTCAGTGTGTAAACGCAGTTTATTATGTATGCAAAACAAGAGTTTAAAAATCCGAAAGCCAGAAACTCCCGTGCTGCATATTAATTCAGTCGCGTACAAACGCATTGCATTCTTAAACTACTGAGTCTTTGACGTCACTTTCTCCTCGATCCAGCTGGCTCAAGATTTTAAAGTCACAAATGGTAGACCATTAAATAGGAAAATTCCAGTTAAAATAAACAAGTGTCTTTTTTTAATTAAGGTTTAAAACTTGGGTCACTTAATGTTTAGTTAACATAGTTTTGAAATCCAAAGAAAAAATATTTGATTTTTTTATCATAGTACCATTTTAACACTTACTGAGTAGAAGAGCAAGGGGACACCTCATGACGCCTAAAATACGTGCATTTCTGGGCATCTTTCTAACCAATCTCTTGAGCTGTTTCATTAAAGTGTGATAATCATTCGCTGAAAAGAATCGATTTGTCTCCGCCGTTCCAGTATATTTTCCCCATCACAATGTCACTCCTGCATTTCAGGAAAATTTCGCCTCCATGCCTTTAAGGCTGTGAAAGATACAGGAAGTTCGTTGCAGTCGGCTTCAAAGCTGAAGCATGAGGTAAAAGTTGTCTTCTGTTAATTTATAACGAGCGCATCCTTTTTGAGACAGTAGGATGAAAAAGTCACAATTAATTGATAAATTTATTCTCTTTTTTTTGCAATAACTTATATATAAATATATATATCTAGTAAATGAATGTTTGTAATTGTTCTTTTTAATTGTTCAGTGTCAATGTGGTAAGCACAGTATTTTCAGCCGTTATAAATTCCTGGGGGCAAAACTTGAAAAAAGTACGCCAGCCGAATGGAAAATTCACCGTCTATTTTCTTACTTCATTATCCATTGACTACTTCAAAATAACATCTATCCAGTAATTTGCTTACCTTCCCATCATAAAACGCTTTCGCAAGTTTTCAATAAGCGGCGTATCACTGAATACATATCCGAGTCCTGCAACCGCCGAGCACGCCGCCACGAACATAAGCAAAGCGCGGAGATACCGCCGAGTCGAACGAGTTGTTGTACACTTCCTCTCCAACATGGCGCCGACGAATCTATGGCGAAAGATTTCAGAAAGCGAGCCGTTGGAGCTCGTCGATTGAATTATTTACTGGTGACTTGTAAGATGAAACGGTTGGCGAAGCTTTGTTGCTATGTCACCCGTGTGTCTATCTGTCACCCGTGTCTGCATCTGGTACCCGCTTCTTGTGTTTGGAACCTGAGAACGTCGTTGGCTTTAAGAGCTTTCATGCCCACAAGCTCAGGAGTCGATTCACATTCGACATGTGTGGGTTGAGTTTTTTGGTTTTCTTCTATGCTCCCAGAAGTTTTTCTCTGTCTACTGCGTTGAGCTACCTTAATCGGATTTTTGGGCAATTTTGACAATTGTTGACGTATTTTGCGCGAGCGAAATGCTTTGCGTCTGAGATCAAGGGACCCGTTTCTCGAAAGTCCCGAAATTTTACGGGCCATTTTCGGGTATCATAATTCTCTGTGTATCTCAAGAACGTATCTCGTCAAACTTCACGGTCATTTTTCTTTATGTTACCTTGAAAACTGATGTTAAGGGATTGGCTTTCCAAAACTAGCGGTTGCCGGCAGTTTCACAAATGGCATGTCGGGCCCGAAGAGTTTTCGGGACCTTCGAGAAACGGCCCCCTCGCCCCTGTTGTATGATGGATAGCGCTATCTGCCGGATAAATCAGTATCCAGTGGATAAGTATTAGCGAAACCAATTGCGCAATCCAATGAATAGTGATTTATCCGTCGGATAGCGCTATCCATCGTTTGAACTCCTGGGGCCTGGGCTCAATTGTTTATAGGCAGATTAAGCTACCGTAATCTTGGATTAGAGCAAGCTTCAATTGCAGGAAATTTACATATCTTCCAATTCTATCTTAGAGGTTTGTTCTTTATACGACACAAAATTTTAGTCTTCAGGCACTTATGGGAAAAAGTTAAACTTCAGTTATTGTTTAACCGAGGGTTAACTAAACAGGGTTTCGATGAACTGGGTCCTGTTGATGAAAATGGTGATGTTGCGGTGTAACTACTTTGTCCTAGCGAAATAAAAAAGAGAAGTTGAGTTTTGAGATTCAGTTACCCAGAAGCTTTTATCATCGTATTAGCACCTTTGTCAATCCAAACGTTACCAGTGTTTTTTATGGCTAATTCTCCTTTGAACAAGTACAAATTAGCGATAGTAAAGGACGACTTTCCAGGGACATCGTGACACCATTTTCAAGTTCAAATGTATCAGAAAATTCGCTCAAGATGATTAACATACTTCTTAATTAAATATGCAATGTCACGCAAATAGATTTGCTTGAATTGAGTCCGACTAGACATTGAGAGATTGTGTTAATTTTCTAATTACCAGCATTTCGTGCACTAAACAATCGAACGTATTCATGCACTTCTTGAGTACGGAAAAATGTCTGTTGAGGTCTTTCGGGACAATACAGCGTTCGTTCATGAAGTGTTTGCCAATGGAAGATGACTGTTTAATGTCTTCAGCCGCGCGTTGGTGTAAGTGCCTGAGAGTATAGCCTACATAACTTGCATCACACATGTCAAATTGAAATTTATAAACTACACGTTGTTGGTTAACAATAGGCGGTTTTTTCTCGTGCACGTTTATCTATCGCTGGATCTTAGCACTGACAAAAACCGGTTGAAACAACTGTGTGTGTCTTCAAGCTAAGGCCTTTCAGCTGCTTGCGGACTAAGTCTGTCGAATCCCGGTCTTTGAAGGGCAGGACTATTCAGACCGTTGGGTTTTTTTTTGGGGCAGATATTGGTTGTGGGTCTTCAACTTTAGAGGCAACAAACGACCTGACTGTTTTAGTTTAATGGACAACTTTAAGAACAGACCGATGGGGTCGCCATGTTTTCACCACTCCCTCCAATGCTTGCTAATGTCTTCATGGAATCCATTGAAGAAACTCTGGTTCATGAAAGGCAAAATGAGTTCATTTTACAACAGATACGTTGACGACACATTAACTACAATGCATGACACAACACCAGCGCCTACATTTCTTCAAGTTCTCAACAACTGCCACTCATCAGTGAAGTTCACCATGGAAACAAAAAGTAATGGTCTGCTGGTTTCCTTTTCTTGGGATGCACTACTTACCAGAGATCCTCAAATTGAGACCAAAGTCTACATAAAACCTACTATAAACACGAGTCTTTTGCTCCACTATCAGAGCCAGGTCGACATGCGATATAAACGAGGACTTTTGAAAACCATGCGTGACAGCGACAGGTGGTGCAGGTAAAACTCTGTCACCTTCAAGCTTGTCACGTTATCAGGGCAGAAAAAAAAAATTGCATGGATTTTTTACAGCGGTTATCAGTAACACGCGCCCCTTAACGATATTTTTTCATATTCGAATATAAAATTTAGGTGGACGTCAATCAAATGTTTCCATAACGAATTCAACCGCCGCCACAAGAAAACAGGAGTATCGTCATGGAAACATTTGATTGACGTCCACCTAAATTTTATTTTCGCAATATGAATGAGGGGCGCGTGTAACTGATAACCGCTGTAAATCTGAACTGAGAGGACTATCCCGAGTTCGAAAAATCATGGTCAAGGTCTACGAGTTCTACCGTGAATCAGATTCACACTCTCGGTAATTCGCATCAGGTAGAGTTGACGTGAATTAAAAAAGGCGGCGTCGTGCATTAGTTAGGGCCTTGGATTTTCATGCAGTGATTATGATGATGATGACGGTGATGAAGATTTATGTACGTAAACTTAGTTTAGTAACGGAAAACGTTCATTGAACTGTGAAAAAGTTTCATCGAGGCTTGATCCGCACTTGTTACATTTTAATTAAGACTTAGCATGGCTTTTTTACAGAAAATAGCAAATGTGCCACAGGCCATTTTTTAATTTTGCTTTTCTTGGTCCTAATTCAATTGGGACCTTAAAGAGTACAATTTGGTTTAAAATTGTTCCCCTCTCGTCCAATCAGAATAAAGCAATGTTGTTGAGTGTATTGTTAAAAATGCTACTTTCAGATTACCAAGTGAGGTGCGCTCGGCTGAACTAGCTTGACATCATTTCTTCCGCATCAGGTCATTTCACAGTTATGTAATGAGTTATCTGGCCTTTGAGTGAAAGCGAGGGTAGAGGTTATGAAAACCTCACTGTTTTTTTTTTTTATAATATCATGTCAATATCAATGCAATGAAAAAGCGCTTTAAAAGAGACTGTACTTTCTGCAATCTGCCGACCATCCATCTTCTTTCTTGAATCTGGATCTTTTTTCTTTTCTTTTTTTTTTAATATTTTAGTCAGCGTTCTCTGAGGGCAATAATGAACTAATGGAAACAGAGGAAGATGATTTTTCAATGGATGAGCCAAAAGATGGTCGTCATAGCAGCGGTGAAAACCTGTTTTCCTGGCTCTATTTTAAGACAAACATACCGATCCACAGACTGATCGTCAAGGCCGCATTTTTCTCTCTTTCGCTTGTCTTTGCGGTAGTCCTCGTTCTCATATTTCTGCAACACGATTTCCTACCGCTCTTCACTGAGCATGCGCGGGAACTGTCTAAGCATCGTTCTAAGAAAGATGGGGTGGAGTTTCAAATTGTCGACACCATGGAAAAGTTCCCACATGGAAACCGCGGGCGCTTACCAAGGGACACTCAACCGCTTACTTACAACCTGGATTTGCGGTAAATTTAACTCTCCGATATAGCGGAGTTGTGAAGATTAAAATGCTTTGCAAAAGTGCAACTAGATTTGTTATTCTCCATTCGAACGATTTGCATATTTTAGACGTTTCCATGACACAGGCATATGAGATTCCACCAGTTGAAACATTGACTGTTCAAAGAATTCTGTTATTCAAGAGAAACCAGCAGCTTTGTGTGGAGTTTTTAAAACCTCTTCGTAAGGTAGAGATGTATGTTCTCAATTTGAGATTCAAGTCCAAGATTTCTAACAGATTAGAGGGGTTTTATAAGAGCTATTACACCAATAAACACGGAGAAAAAAGGTATGAATACACTGCACAGAGAGTGGTCTCTATTTAATTCTTAGTTTCGAACAGTGTAACATCGATTTAGCGGGGTTGTCAAGGTACTGGGAAGTGGTAGTTTATTACAGTATCGGGGTTTCGTTGTGTCTAGAATATATGCATGCATTTGACTACGGTGCCCTCGTTTAACCGAGGACATCGTTAGAAGAGGTTCTTTAGTGGCACTTGCATCGTGCTAAGATGAAGTCCCTTGTTTTCCAAGCGAGTCAAACCAAGAAGTCTCTCTCAAAAAATTAGTGTTCATAAAGAGAGTAGATTCATTTTGATAAAATGCTTAAGTGACCTAGAAAATGGTTTCTTTTTTTTTTCCTTCTTCGTCTTAATAATAATAATCTTCAAGAGAGGCTTAAGGACGTTCGCGCCAAAATCTTCCTACGGTGAGATTTTCTTCATTTCTCGCCTAGAGTTAGGTCATAAAGTACTTACTCCAAAAATATAAAAAAAATTGGGGGTCACCGACTTTGTTTCGGAGAAAATGGCAGTGGAAAAATGCCTTAATTTCGATAAATCTGTCATAATAACGAAAGGTAGCCCCATCTACTCATCCATCGAAAATCCGAAAAATAAACTGTTAGAGTGAAGGCTTCCGTGCGTAGGTTTTTAGGGGTGGGATTTTAAGATAATTTCATGCCGCTAGGGATGTCGTAAACAGTAGAGTTCATCCTGGACGAGCGTTTTCGTAACCTCTATCCGTTGCAACCACTACCGGAATTCGATGGCACGAGGAAAGAAAATTAAAAAAAAAGATAACTTCTTACGGTGAGATATTTTTCATTTTATCATATTTTGTAGATAGTAAGTAGAGTAAGTGATTCATGATTAAAAAAATAGGGGTCACCGATGATCCAAGGGAGTAAAATCAATGTGATTTTACGAAGCTCTTGGAAAACTTCGTTTGTCACGTTTTGCGTGACCTGTCGGTGAAGGACTGGAACCCAAGAGAGGATCGATCGTTGAAGGGATGAAAGGTTTTTACCCCAAAACAAAGCTTTCTCGAGCACAGCAACGATGTTTTAAGCAGTCGTCATCTTCATTTGGTTAGTGTTTTGTATAATATTTCTCCATTGCCGTCATGCTCGTCTTCTGGAGTGTGGTTTTTGTGAAATTTAATCTCTGGTTTTTTCCACGCAGGTCCGCACTATTCAAGCCGACGAGGACGAAAATACTGCTCTATTTTCACGAAAGTAAAGGAAAAGAACTTCAAAAACATGCATACATTTTCAACTTAAGTTCGTAGGGTAATAAAAACATTAAAAAAAGAAACAGCCCCTTTAAATTTATGCAACGGTTCGTCCTCGAGTTTTCCAAACTTTCAGCCACCACTCGATCAGCAGCTACCATTTAAAGAGCTTTTCCATCCTCCCTCTCACATCAGTTTAACGTTTCATGATGATTCGGAAATAAATGTGCCATTCTTTTGCCGGCCTGGAATTTTTTCCCCGGCGTTTTTGTCGCCATGTTATTTTAACTAATGCTTGAACAATATTTATGAAAGTCAAATAGACTAGTGCACGACTGATAAAAACAACGCGAACATCAGTCGTGCAGTAGTCTACTTGACTTTCCTAAATATTTTTAATCAATTTTGACTGATCACGATCTTCTCTTATCCAACGCTGTGCAAGACTTATCGTCCACGGTTTCTGCAAAGGTTTTCAAACCTCAACTTCACTAATGCTCGAAGTAATGCGTGACATATTACAGTCGCGTTACCTGCGCAGTTACGTTGCGCACAAACAATTAGCGCGAACGTCCTTAATTCGTGCGTTTTCCTCGTATTCTCTTCCACAGGGCGCTCGCAATGACTTACTTTGAGCCTGCACACGCAAGGAAAGTATTTCCATGCTTTGACGAGCCCTCGTTTAAGCGTCCTTCATCGTTTCAATAACCCGTGACTCTGGATCGTATTACGCTCTGTCCAACATGCCACGCGCCCGTCTTGTTCACAGAAAGGATGGACTCGTTGAAGAGCATTTTGCTCCAAGCGTCAACATGAGCTCGTACTTGGTGGCTTTCGCGGTTTTAGACTTCAAATGGAAAGAGAAAAAGACTGATTCAGGAGTAGCGGTAAGGGCTAATGCAGTGTTTGCATAGCACATCCACTTAATGCAGTTTATATCATCCGCCCTACGCTCCAAGACCACCAAGTCCTTCACTCCAAAGGATTTTCCACAGGTGAAAGTGAGTTTCCGATGAAAAAGGATTACAATACTGCCGATCCTTGCGGTGGAGCAACGATATGATATTTGTCTTAAACTATTGTCGGGCAACTTCTTAAGGGTGTCCGTAAGGCCCAACTGTTGCCATGGTAAATTCACAGCAGTGCTAACAGACCTTTTAAAACTCCTTAAAAAAGCATTCATTCATTATTTAAAGATTGAGAGTGCTTAGTTGACTTTTCCGGCTTTCTGTGTTACCTTGTTCAAAGTATGTCTTGATGTAGTTATAAGCTACAAAGAAATGGCGTGCAATTGATTCCTGCCCGCTTGTATCACAACTTATACATTTATCCAATTCAACTGAGTAATTTGATTCACGTTACAGGGTGTCTATCACCTCATGCGATCAAAAAGACGCTTTCTGCTCAACAAGTCTCTTCACTTGTCGAACACTAATTCTCTGGATTGCTAAACTCTCTCCTTCAAAGTCACTGTTTTAGAGGCTCCTCAAAGATTAAAAAACTAGTTGTTATTTGATCAACGACTGCGCAAGGAAGAGGGATGGGTTTAATACTGTTCATTGCTCAGTCATGGATCAAACTAGGACCACTTTTCCCCGTCTTTCAAAGCGAATAAAAAAGTGAGTTTTCAATAAAGAAGGTTCTAAAAACCATACAAAGTATTTGGGGCGATTTCGGAGAATACATATACGGGGAAAGTTTTTGAGGTGTTGGGCAGTTTAACCAGAACGGTAAGCAGAACATAATACATGAAGTTCTTGGGTTTAAAGGGGCAAATGATGCAAATTCGTAGCACCCAAAATACCCAAAAATTAGAATGAACTGTTGCAGTAACCACTTAAGCCTGTTCAGTGAACAATATAAAACAAATACAGCAAAAGAAAAAAGAAGCATGGATGGACCCAAATGGACAAGATTAAGGCGGATTGCATTTGGGTAATCTTGAAAAAGGTCGGCCCGCTTTTGCTCAGAATCATCTTGTTTGTGGTGTAACGATAATTTTATTAGTAAAGCAATTCCACGTGAGTACCATTTTCGAGTTTTAAACTCGTGACTGATTAAAGATTTCCCCTAACACTCTAAAATAACGTGATATATCCCCTTTAAGGAGTCACCTTGTGATACAGTGTGACGTGTATGCAAAGTAAACATGAATTTCATTATCTAAGTGTATTAGACACGTGTCATCAATTCTCCAATTCTTCGTGTTCCATCTATTCATGACCTTTGACAGGTTTGGATCCATGCCCCTGCAAGCGATTACGACGGTTTGGATTAAGCACTGGACAGTGCTGTTAAGGTTCTGTCTTATTACGAGAAGCTGTTTGAAGAGCCTTATCCACTTCCTAAACTTGGTCAGTAATAGCATGACGCTAAAAAAAAAATGGAAAGGAACTCATTTAAGTGTGTAGTCGTTCTAGCGCTGGAGCACTAATTGGGGACACCGTAAACTGAAATTAACAATTAACGCAAGTGAAGTCAAATGTTGGTTTTTTGGGAGAGTGGGAAACCTGAGTACCCGAAGAAAAACCTCTCGGTGCAGAATAGAGAACCAACAGACTCAAACCACGTATGACGCCGAGACTGGGAATCGAACCCTGGCCACATTGGTGGGAGGCGAGTGCTCTCACCACTGCGCCATTCCTGGACCCCACTGTAGGATTTAGTTCAGTCTTTGCTCACCAGTGGTAGTGGAGACCAAGAATGGATGATTGAGGGGAATGATGGTGAGAGGGCCTTTGAATTAAAGTGCACGAGAAGACGATAACCCAAAAGTGTCGATCTGCGACGGAATGCGGCTCATTGTCTATTTTTAGAACGGCTACTGTTAGATTTTGGCGGGACAAAAACAATGCATAAGAATGTTCCCTGCCAGATCCATGATTTTGAATTTAGCACGAGGAATCCGTGGTTGCTGACCAATCAGAGTTGTTGTGGTCATGAGGCCCAATTTGATTGGTCATCATTTGGCGGGATTTATATTCTCAGTTTAGATAATGACGTGAACTGAAAGACAGAGAAAGATCGACACTTCTGGATTATTGACTTCTCACAGGGTACCCAACTTGGGTCATTTTGGTCGCGTGGTAGAAATCTTACATAATTATAAGCTCGACGTTTTTCATCCCTCTATACAGCGAATCCCTGCTAAACACTCTGACGAAGAGCAAAAGTTAAACATTGGAGGAAGCAAAATCGTGCGGTTTTGAGCGGTCAAACACCGATTCTCCGAAACTTGAATGCCTGTGGAATGGTTAAAGTGCGACAGATAAGATAAAAAAGGGATTGGGAAGCAGCCTCCACCGATCACCTTATCCGGCACCCTTACCCTGTAATTATCTCAGTGCGCGGAGAAAACATCCAACATACTTAACTTTAGGATTTTCATTTCGATTTGTCTAATTATGGATCTTTGTTTGCGTTCATTTTCGAGTAGACTGTAGACAGGTAGACAAATAGATTACAATTCTATAATAAAGCTGTTCTTGAAACGGATAAAGGGGTCTAGTTCGTGCTGCGTTGGTTTTGAAGTAAAGCTGATATGGTAAAGTAACTACCGTAACGAAATTTGAAAGCTGGTGTTTCGGCTTTATGATGGCTAATTTACCATAACAACTCAGTTGATAAACTCATTTCTGTGTTCTTGAAACGGACTGTCCTGCTTGCGAATAAACTAAGCGTCTGCTGCACAACTGTTTTTTAAACCTGTGTTAATAATCCTGCTTTCCATCAGCTTGATGAAGCTTATGATGATTGTGTTGTTGTTAATTTTCCAGTGGTTTGGAAATCTGGTGACCATGCGATGGTGGAATGATCTGTGGTTAAACGAGGGATTCGCTAGTTTTATCCAGGATGAATTTGGCGTCAATCACGTGATCAAGGGCTGGGACATGGTAACGGCCTCGTTTCGCATTCTTGTTGTTACCAAATTTTATCATATGGCTAGTGTTTCCGGCCGATATAATGCGCGCTGTGATTGTGATTGTGCTAAAGCTACGTGCAAACAGATGCAACAACTCCCAACATTGCTGGCAGTTGTCGGCCTGGCAGATGTTGGATGTTGTTGGTAGTGGTGTCCAAACGGATGAAACAACTTGCAACAATTTGAAGATATGCAATGTATAATGGAAGGATACGACCCATAAGACTTTGTAAACACGTGCATTACCATGGAGATCATATTGTAATGCGCGTGCGTGGCCCCAACAATGTTGGATGAGTTGTGCAAACGGGTGCAACATTTTTGTGGTACGCTTCAGTGATCACGGAACAAAAGAAATGTTGGGAGTTGATGGCTCAAAAGTTTGACCACTTTCAAACTTCGCGCAACAACTCCCAACAACACAGGGTGTGCAAATGGGCGCAACAGGTAACAGCCAACAATGTTGGGAGTTGTTGCACGGCAATTCTCTACTTGTCTTGGGACATGAAAATGTCCCAAGAGAAGTCGAAAACAATGCCTATGCAGATTTTTGGGGGGTGTATTATGGGATTTGTGCAATTAGTGAATGTTGCGTCCGTTTGCTCGGACCTTAAGCTCTAGGGCATTTTCCCATAATGCCCACGGGCCGATTCTTCATTATGCAAATTAGTTTTTCTCACCGTTCTGTTAGCCATATAATAAATAACTTAATAACCTGGACCCTTCGTAAACATGTTTTTCTGTTAGTTTACATTATTTTAGTCGAATCAACCAATTCGTAATTTTCTGTAAACTGTCTCACATCCTATACTTAAAGCTGCGCAGGCTACAAACGATGCATCACATACCCTTTTGATAATTTTGCTTCCATTGCAATTCAAATTTGGTCGCGTTTTCAAGTTTTCCATTACAATTCAAATTCATTTTTCGTCCTAAAATGCAGAGAGTAAGACGAGACGCAAATTTGCGCCCAGGTTTCACCAATGCCATTACAAAACAAAGTGGTTAGAATTTGCCACCAATACCTGTAAACCACGCAAGCTGCACTACTTTAAACAATCGCTACAAATAGACTTAATGTCAACGCAGGCGGGACACATATTTCAACGTAGTGTAAAACCCATTTTACACTACTATTTTAAATGCTTTATTTCTTTCCATTTATTTGAAAGTGCACTCTGACACAAAACGCATACTAATTAGCAGCCAGGCTCCCTTTAAATTCGACGGCCTTATTACACCGAGGCGGAGAAATAGTTAAAGGTTTTACAGAACAGTTCCGTTAGGATGTTATGGGTCTTTCTACAGGTACCGGAAACCATTAGACACCTTTAGCATCAGTTTTTTCGCGGGAAACCGCAAACCGAAAACTTTAGTGGCAAAAAACCTTGCCGTTATTTACTTACCGCTAGAGGCCTTCTCCGCGGTTAAAACGTGAACTGCAAACCGCAAACGCGACGGCAAGACCTTGGTCACGTGATATTTTGTGGTTTGCGGTTTCCCATGAAAAACCTGATGCTAAAGTCCCTATTGTGTTTTTGGTTACTTGGGATTAGTCTTTATTTGGAGTTGTTTTGTTTCTTGTCTTTGTTTCTTTTGTTTTACATAATTTCTGCTCCATTACCTGGGAAACTAAAACGTTTGGGGAAACAAACGCAACTGTGATAAGATTTTGTTTATGTTGCTTTGGTTAATCATTCATTTGAGGACATTGGCATAACTGTACATGTTGTTACCGAAAAAGGTTATGGAAAGTTTGGGTCTATCCTCCCTCACCCGTTGAACAAAGAAGAGCCTGCTTGTTTTACTGGTTTCACGTTATGATTGTTGTTGTGTTCCAGTTTAAGTCAATTAAATATCATCGGGCGAATCATCTGTAGTTTCGGGCGAATAGCCATCGGGCGAACAGGCTTTCGAGCGAAACATCCGGATACCGATGTCCTTATATCTCGGTTCCTCCATTCCAAGACATCGGATGGACAGCGTCTTTTTAGCTGGGTGCAATTAGAGTCGCCCTCATTCCCGTTCCATGTCATTTGGCCGAGATAGCTCAGTTGGGAGAGCGTCAGACTGAAAGTTCTGAAGATCCCCGGTTCAAATACGAAGGGCTCAAATGAGCTCTGAAAATTCCCCGGTCTCCGCAACAATTTTCGTCCTTTCCTTACCTTCCGGGCTCACAATTTTTTCAAAGGAAATCACCTCTAGCCCAAAAGGTCTGAGAAGTCCTTATACATCGGTTCTTCCTTTGCAATGCATTGGACAGACACCGTCTTTTTTAGGTCGGTGTGATTAGGGTGTCCCTCATTCCTGCTCCATGTCATCTTGCCGAGACAGCTCAGTTGAGAGAGCGTCAGACTGAACTGAGGGTCCCTCACTGATCCAAGATCACTTGGATCACTGTGCATCAAAGGAACCGATAAATCCACTCTGTGAAAGGCTTCTTCGGTTTCTTTGATGCACCATGATCCAAATGATCTTGAATCAGTGATCCTTTTTCGGATGGCAAAGTCTATTTTTAGTAATAGTGCAAAAGTACGCTATTGCCATATCTGACTACTGGGAAGAAAAAAGACGCGACTGGGTTTACACCGTTGGACTGCCTGGTACACAGGCATCCCACGGAATAATTTGAACAGTTAGGTTTTAAATGGTTGTGACGATCTCCTTAGTGGCAATTTTTACAAAAAAGTAAACTTCATCCCATCTTGTCCCGTTAGCCTAGTGGATATATTGAAATTAGAAAGACGACATTCTGCGACTCTAGGTTCGATTCCCGCCTCGAATCCAATCGAATGTTAAAGCGAAATGCTACGTCCGTTATCATTTAGAGTCACTTCCGTTTTTTCCCGTTATTCTTAGTATTTGAATTCAAATTTGTTGTAACTACCATATTTTATCACATTTTTTCCAGTATTACGTCAACATCCAGTTACTATTTATATGTACATAGAAGCAATCCAATGTAAACTCTCATTGTTTCTGAAGAAGGCTGGTTTGGCCAGCCGAAATATGATACACCACTAAAATCAAATCTACGTTGTATCGGCTCTTGCTCAAAATACGTCGTTTAAGCTGAAGCGAAAGGAATAGTCAGTTTGAGATAAAGAAACACGCGCTATCCCATTTTAAACAGGTGTTTTAACACAGCGCGAATCGCCAAAAACGAGCATGAACGAGCGCGATGCGTGAGGCGAGATGGAGGGTAAGCAACGATCTTGCATCATTCTCGTGTCCGGCGATTCGCAATTGGCTAAATGTTGTTAATTCTTATCATGCCATGACATAAGATTAGTATGTGATTTTTTTTGGTTTTGTGCTTCTTCTTTCTTTCCTTGTAGATGTCGATGAGTGCATTTTGGGATGCCACTTGTGTGATCACATTTGCCAGAACACTTCAGGCAATTTTAGATGCAGCTGTCAATCGGGATACAGGCTAATGGCGGATCTCACAACTTGCACGGGTAATTTAATGAGAACTTTCAAAGTGCTACTATGACCAAAAGAAATCATTTTTTTCTTTTTCTTGGGATTTCGAAACTATGTTAAGTAAACTAAGTGACCCAAGTTTTAAGCCTTGTTTTTAAAAAGACACCTGTTTATTTTATATGTAATTTTCCCGTTTAATGTCCACGATTACCGGCTAACTCTAAAATCTTGCGAGAGCTGGATCAAGGAGAAGATGACATCAAAGACTTAATGAATGCAATGCGTGTGTACGCGGCCTGAATTAATATGCAGCACGGGAGTTTCGGGCTTTTAAACTTTTATACTCGTGTTTTGCATTTATAATAAACTGCATATGAGATGAAACTTTAAGCTTGTGAGTAAATGACGTCTCATTCTCTGGATCCAACTCTCTTTGGTCCAATCGGTCAGTTTTAAGCGTGAGTAACGGGACTGACCGTGA
>NC_090886.1:11852543-11857543 GCF_036669925.1 Montipora capricornis | reverse complement strand
CCGACTATTATTCCAGGAATTGAACTACTTTCAACTGCAAACACATTCTTTCACTTTTCTTACAAACACCACCGATAACTCGAGGGAGTAAGCACTATAAAGAACTTGGAAATTTATTAAGAAAAGAAAAACGTCTTCTTTAAAGCTGATGATTTCATTCATTTGTTATGCAGAAGAATAGGAAAAAAACTTGCACCCGTCGTTTCCCTTCTATTTTGTGTTCTTTGAATGTTGCAAATGTCACGTCTCTTTTACTTCTTTTCCTTATCACGTTAAAAGCCTGATGTTAAGGGTCATCAGGAAAAGTGTTTTTTCTCTTTTCGTTCGAAACTGGGTTACACTCATACAACAAAAATAGTTTTAAAGAACTAAATAAAACATGATTTTTAGCAACTCAACTACAGCACTATGATTATGATCGCCATTGGAGCAACATTGACTTTTGAAATTATATGAGAAACGTATCAATATAAGTATAAGTATCAATATGACAGGTAAAACTAGCATTTTACTATAGATCTAAGCTTTCTCTCATAATTTCACTTACAATAATCTCAGTCTGTTGGTTTAGTTAACGCAGTAAACTTCTACTAAACCTTTGGAGCTTGTTCTACCGTAGCCTGCGTAGCCCTCTCCTCGCGCCGGCTATGCGGGCTAGTTTTACTGGTATAACCATGATTGTTAACCCGTTCTACTTTTTGTTGCAAGTTCGGCCATCACTGAAGCGTCAGGCTCTGCCTGGTACTCTTCAAGCATCTTCGACATCGATTCTGGAAAAAGAAATTGAAATAAAAACAGCTCTAAATATAGCTGGTTCTTTCGAGCATACACAATGCGCCAATGCAAATGGCGTCTTGCAGGACGATCCTGTCTTCTCATTCCTTACAAAAGATGACGTTTAGAGATCTATGGGAGAACCGAAACACTAAAAGCGACATCACGAGGTGATAACTTGAGCCATCTTCATCAGTTAACAAAAAGCCAGAAAAGGCTGAACGAAAACAGTTTGTCCACCATTGTGAAGTGTATCATTTAAATATGCTACTGTGCATGTGTGATAGGCTTGTGGAAAATACATTTGTGACAATAGCGTGTTAGAGGAAACTTTGATTTGTTTACACTATGAAGTTACCACGTCTTCATTGCTTCTCTCCCCTTCCCCCCTCATTCAATGTTGTGCAAAACTGAATGGTTTTAGTGGGAAATTGTTGAGGTACCGTCCAACATTGATTACGGGGGAGTGGTCTATATGAGACGATGAACCTATTTCTTTTGCGCTTTAACAGAAGCGGGTTGAAGTACATACAGCTCTGGTGCGCTTCATTTACACACCCCTTCCCAACTACTTTTGTCTATTGTAGCAGCTCGTCATCATGCCATCTTAGGCCTATTTGGTTCCTATCGTCAATTTTCCAATTTGAAAGTATTCTTGTTGCATTCTGAGTTAAGCTCGAACTTCACTTACCATTTTTCTGGAAATTCCAGCGTGAAATCATCGCCAACCAGCACAAATGGCGCCCAGTGCTTTATAGCGCAATACTGCTTTGACTCTCGCAAAGATTTCATCGCTTGTTGAAGAGCTGCACTTGCGCTTTTTCCATCTACCAGGTGCTGGTAGAAGCTCTCCATGAACAGCAACGTTACGTTGTCATCAATTGCCCAGAGTGATACCAAAACAGACCGAGCTCCAGCACACAGGAAAGCCCTTGCAATTCCCACCACTCCCTCAGACTTCACTTCTCCCCGGCCACTGTGACAACAGCTCAGCACAACTAGTCTTGCTCGAAGAGAAATTGTCTGAACATCCGCCATCTTCAAAATGAAGTCTTCCTCTTTGGGGATTAACGATTTCCGTTCGGTATTTGGGGCTAAAGCAATTTCTCCTGTTTTTGGACATCCATGTGCTGCAATGTGAACTAAAGCAACTGATTTCATTTTTTTCAGCACCTCAGCTTTCGTGGCACTTTTTCCAGTCAACGGTGTTGTCTGCAGTAGTTGTCCAATCATCTCTACTTCTTGTTTTGCGCTCGGAAGTTGTTCCAAAATAGGCTCCCCTTTCTTGTTAGTAACTTCTTTCAACCACGGATCACCTACAAGCAGTGCGCCATTCTTACTGTGGAAATCTTCTGGTGCACCAACGATCACATTAAAAGCGGTCAACGAGGGAATGGTGCGGATCCTGATAGATTCACTTAATGCAGAATATGGAGCCAAGCAAAATGGTCCATCGGGAACAACGATTAACTCATTTCCTTGGAGAAAGTCTGCAATAGGCCCGAGTAAGACATCATACAGCGGTTGTAAAGAGTTAACGGAGGATGAAGATGGTAGAACTGTTTTCTCACTGATAGGTTTTTTGCTCCAAGACAGGTCATTGCGTAATGGATCCATAGAACGATTCTCGCATCTGGCACCATCCCCTACGCCGATCCCTTTCAAAATAGTTTCCATCAACAAATCAGCACTTCCATTTGCGATTTCGTTTTGTCGAAAGCAGATCTTGCTGTCTTTTCTTAGCACCCAAAACGTGATCTTGTTATTGTCAAGTGCCACAAAAACGGCTTGTGAAGGTAAAAGCTTTAATGCAGCTGTAAGAGTTTGATTCGGAGCAAGTGCAAAAAATGACTGAGAGTCAATGACGTATTGATCTTTCAAAATATCCATCAACGCCTGTGCACGACCTTTCTCAGCAGCATACAGAGCTTCTTCAATCTCTCCATTCTTCAAAAGTGTCCTCCACAGAGCAGTGTATGACATGCGATGAGAATCACGAAAACTTATTTTCCATTCATCTTCTGACTTCAGACTATGCCTTGTTTCCTCAAAATGTTTTATGCTTAAACGATAACAACTGAGTGCCTTGCTCAAGAAACCCAAGAATTCATGATTAAGTCCTTGCGAATACCACGTGATTCCCTCCCCTAGAAAGTCTCCAATTTCCGTGAAAATGCTAAGACTGTGTTCATGGTACTCTATGGCTATCTTAAAATTACCTAGATTGCGATAGGCAATTCCCAGATTTCGATAGGTTGATCCCTCCCCAACCCTATCCCCTACTTCTTTAGCAATACTAAGATCTTTTTCGTAGTACTCAATGGCTTGTTTAAAATTACCTAGACCAAGATACGCATTTCCCAGATTCTCATAGGCTGATCCCTCCCCAGCCCTATTACCTACTTCTTTAGCAATACTAAGATGTTTTTCGCAGTACTTGATGGCTTGTTTAAAATTACCTAGACTAAGATAGGCACCTCCCAGATTTCCATAGGCTGATCCTTCCCCATCCCTATTCCCTACTTCTTTAGCAATACTAACATGTTTTTCGTAGTACTCAATGGCTTGCTTAAAATTACCTAGAGTGCGATAGGCACTTCCCAGATTTCCATAGGCTGATCCTTCCCCATCCCTATTCCCTACTTCTTTAGCAATACTAAGATGTTTTTCGTAGTACTCAATGGCTTGCTTAAAATTACCTAGATTGCGATAGGCAATTCCCAGATTTCCATAGGTTGATCCCTCCCCAGCCCTATCCCCTACTTCTTTAGCAATACTAAGATCTTTTTCGTAGTACTCAATGGCTTGTTTAAACTTACCTAGACTAACATAGGCATTTCCCAGATTTCCATAGGCTGATCCCTCCCCAGCCCTATCCCCTACTTCTTTAGCAATACTAAGATCTTTTTCGTAGTACTCAATGGCTTGTTTAAACTTACCTAGCCTAAAATAGGCATTTCCCAGATTTCCATTGGTTGATCCCTCCTCAGCCCTATCCCCTACTTCTTTAGCAATACTAAGATCTTTTTCGTAGTACTCAATGGCTTGTTTAAACTTACCTAGACTAAGATAGGCATTTCCCATATTTCCATAGGCTGATCCCTCCCCAGCCCTATCCCCTACTTCTTTAGCAATACTAAGATGTTTTTTGAAGTACTCAATGGCTTGTTTAAACTTACCTAGTCTAAGATACCCATTTCCCAGATTTCCATAGGCTGATCCCTCCCCAGCCCTATTACCTACTTCTTTAGCAATACTAAGATGTTTTTCGTAGTGCTCAATGGCTTGTTTAAAATTGCCTAGACTAAGATAGGCATTTCCCAGATTTCCATAGGCTGATCCCTCACCAGCCATATCGCCTACTTCTTTAGCAATACTAAGATGTTTTTTGTAGTACTCAATGGCTTGTTTAAACTTACCTAGACTAAGATAGGCACTTCCCAGATTTCCATAGGCTGATCCCTCCCCAGCCCTATCCCCTACTTCTTTAGCAATACTAAGATGTTTTTCGTAGTACTCAATGGCTTGTTTAAAATTACCTAGATTGCGATAGGCATTTCCCAGATTTCCATAGGTTGATCCTTCCCCAGCCCTATCTCCTACTTCTTTAGCAATACTAAGATGTTTTTCGTAGTACTCAATGGCTTGTTTAAAATTACCTAGATTGCGATAGGCATTTCCCAGATTTCCATAGGTTGATCCCTCCCCAGCCCTGCAGCCTATTTCTATGAAAATATGTGATGCTTTTTCATAATTTTTTATGGCCTGTTGATAATCAGGTAGGTTGAGGTAAGCACCGCCGAGATGAAAATGAGCCCTTCCTTCACGATACCTGTCTTCTACACTAATCGCAATGGCAAGCTCTAGCATTCGCTGCTCTACAGCCTCTAACTTCCCATCTACCATTCTTCAATACCTAAATGACAATTAAAACTTCTTCGATGAGATGATCCATCGTCAAATCAAGGATGAACCTGGATGGAATGAAAGGTAAAGACGCTTGATGTTTAATCTGCTTTTTAGCTTCGAGACGAAAAACGTTTTTCCCACCCTATTCCCCCTCCCCCCTTAGGGTGGTTAGTTAAGGGGTGGTATGAACGGGGTAACATGCACGGCGGGTTTGCCGTCACCTTTGCTGGAAATAAATCACGATTCTAGATAATATATATCATTTGTTTTGTTAGAAAATTGTGGCCAAAATATGCCAAAATCTTGGTCTCATTTTC
>NC_090886.1:11842543-11845043 GCF_036669925.1 Montipora capricornis | reverse complement strand
TTAAACCAGCACGCTTATTTATTCTGTACTCGAAAACGAAGAACATAGCATGAAGCACTCAAAAGGTCGAAATCAAACTAAGCACCCTAAGTCGAAAACGAAGCCAAATCCCAACTCGAAACCGAAGCACTCAAAACTCGAAAACGAAGCATGATCGCAAGTCGAAAACGAAGCACTCAAAACTCGAAAACAAAGCACCCTATTTGCCATTGGAAGATTAAAAACTCCCCCTCCCCCTTAAAAAGTACTTATCAATATTTGTTTACTTTTGCCTCAATATTTGGTTTGTATAAAGCAGGCTAACAAAATCTGTACCCTGTTTAGTTCGCACTTCCGGAGCGTTTTGACGTCCCCATCCAGATACTAACCCCGCCGGAAAGGGATCAACCTCAAGTATCATTGGTGTGGGAAAGCTGTCAAAACCTTAGAGTACACGCTTAAGCTTGTGGTGAAAAAGAAGTTGTAAATGATCAACATATCAGCCTTGAAGCCAAATGTTTCTCGATTTCCTTTTATTTTCTTCAATCTTTCTGGGTTTAGTATTTTACTGAACCACATGTCTTCTCAGGGGATATTTAGCAAAGATATCTAACATGCCACTGTAATGATTTACGATGCCAAAACAATATCAAGTACTATTAGAGCTACATATTACGCAAGGACAACTTGAATCTCCTCAAAAAACTGCACTGCCACACGCACGCAATGCGTCCTACTTAAAAAGTATCCCGTATCTCCTCAATTCCCCCCTTCCCCCCCCCCCCCCCCCCCTGCCAAAAATCCCGTATCCCTACATTTTTTTACGTAATTATCCCGTAGCCTGATCGTTTCTCGGCCTTTTGGCTAAGATTAGTTTCTCAGCCAAGGGCTACGGTCAAGTGCCATCGTACTACGTACGGTACTTTTTTCAGTGCCATCAGAGGCAGGCACAGAATAGTTTCGGCTGTTTGTTCTCTCGAGAGGTGATCACTAGGGTTTTTTGGTTTCGTTTTTGATAGTTCGATTGTAGAATCATGACGAACTTTTGTGTTTCTGAGAACTTTTTACTACTTGTAGCTTTTGTTGAGTTTTGAATCGATGATAGAGAGAGTTTTGGCGATTTAAACCCGGACTGGACTACTGGATTTAAGCTTTTTTCTTAACGAGATTTCAAGTCATTGTGGAACGTTTGATACCAAGTTACTCTAACACTAAAATCAAGATTATGGAATTGTAAAATTAGAACTTTGGACTGGGCTAAAGATTATGCAACTACGGGATTTTAGATCTTTGAGCATTGCGAGAAATGGAGTACAGATGTTGTCTTCTTGTTTTCGCCACGGCAGATTTAAACAGTTTTTAAGGAATAAGTGTCTTTTTGTCTTCGCCACGGCAGATTTAAACAGTTTGCAACGAACTAAACTGAAGAAAGAAAGATCGGTCGGTTCGATCGGTCGGTTCAGACGCCTCAGCGAGCGCTCCGGCGAAATCCAGTTTTGTTGCAAAGATACCAAATGTTTATTGTAATAATATATCGATTACTTAACAAATGGGAGACAAGGATAAAGTGATAGCTCTACGCAACCAAAACGATCGGTTGAAGAGGCAACTAGAAGCGTTAAAAAAGGAGTTCGAATCCATTAAGACCAAGATGGCGGAACAAAGGGAAAGCCGCACAGCGACCGTAGTTCTACCAGACACGCAGGATGTACAATTTCTTAGCGACAGCTACGACGCCTTGGTACAATCTAAAACTAATCTAGAAGAAGATCTTGGCAGATTCTTTCCAAGGCTGGATTAATTAGAGAAAAATTTTGACAGGATCGATAAAGCCATTGATGACATACTTTATTACAGTTATCAGTATAACTTAAAGATTGCAGGTGTTCCGCAAATTATCGAGAACGAATCAGCAGAAGATACGGCCAATCCTTGCCTCAAGCTATTTTCTTCCCTTCAGAAACGATATCTCTGGCGCTGACGTTGACATCGCACACAGGGTTCCACAACGCAACGCAACGACTGATAATGGCCGCCGAAGACAACCTAACGCGATTATTTGCAAATTTACAGGAAGGATGTCTCGGGAGAAAGTACTGGCTTCGAGACGCAACACCACTCAATTGACTACAGAGGCCCTGGGATTCCTTCCTACTGCGGGGGTTAACCGGATCAAGATTTACAGTCACCTTACGCCAAGATTACAAGAGCTACTTCATGCTGCGAAGGCTCACTAAAACACATACCATTACAAGTGGTGCTGGGATAAAGGGATTGCAATCTTCCTTCGCAAAACAGATACATCAACAGCTTCTCAAGCTGCATAAACAAGCTCTCCGCTTTATTTATTTTTCTGATCACAATCAGCATGCAATTCCTCTATTTTCCGATGCCAGCTACACATTCCGCTACACATTTCTCATTATGAACTTACAGCTAACTTGATGTTTGACATTAGACTCGGAAATGCACCCAGAAATATTCGAGACCTGTCTCAAGACATTTCTAATATTCACTCTTA
>NC_090886.1:11835043-11837543 GCF_036669925.1 Montipora capricornis | reverse complement strand
TGCCCTTTGCACAAAATTTTCTATATTGTCTTAGGTTGTGTGCCACACACAGAAGACATCGTCAATGTATCTCTTCCAAACTAGCGGTTTAATTTTGCTCTTGCTGATAATGCCTTTTTCTATTTTTGCCATGAAAACATTAGCAAAAGCCACGGCCATTTTGGTTCCCATTGCCGTTCCGTGGGTTTGCAAATAATGTCGCCCACTGAATTGGAACGAATTCTCTTTAAGTATCAGGCAAAGCATTTGCCTCAAGAACTTACTAGGGATTGGTAAATGGTTTTCATAGAAGTCTTCGTACGCTTTGCATACAGTAGTGATCCCTTCTTCTTGAGGTATATTTGTGTATAAGCTAGTTACGTCCATTGACAGGCCTTCTGATATTACGCGATGGTGCGATTTCGCACAATCGGCCTCAAATCGCATCCGATCGCACAATTCACGAAAAATCGCATAATTCACAAAAGGGCGCACAGAATTCAAAAAATGAAACATAAATAAACACGTATCTAATAAATACCTGAATAAATACGCCATTTTTAAGATGATTTATCTTGGAAAAAGGCTAAAAAAACCTTTGTCACCTTCGATTTCGTAAACATTCGAAGTTCAAGGCTTTATTTTTCATGTCGGGGACCTGGTACGAGTCTCCTTCTATTGGTGCAACACAAACACGCTCTTATATACACACCACTGAAATGACACAGTTGCCTTCTCTTAGAGAAGAGATTTGTGAAAAATAAGCAAAGTTGTAAGTTTTTCGGCAAAATGTAGTTTCTTTCGTTGAAAACTGATAAAAACTTACTCATGGATAAGTTTGTTGTGAAAACGCTCGCTTTTTCTTCGACGAAGAAGGAAGTTCCCACCTTCCGCCCAATCTCACAGCTCACGATCGAGCAAGAAACGCTCCACGTGGACGATGGACTGATGTTTTTCTGGTCGTGCAATATTAGGGCCTTTTATACGAGAGAAAATAAGCCGCGGCTTACTCTGGCCACGGTGTACAAAATACGCAAAAGGAACTATTTATACGAATATATATTCCCAGGTCAATATAAGCCGCGGCTTGAAAAAGACGTGAACGTAGATTTTGTACCATTTATACGGGGTCAACATTCGAGTCTTACTGTAAGCCGCGGCCAGAGAAACCCGCGGCTTATTTTCTCTCGTATAAATTGGGGTATGGCTCTATTGTGATTGACCATCTTCGGAAGTTCGTGGTTGACAAGCACCTTGATCATTCATTTGGCATGTTAGCTGTGTCCTTTCAACTTTTAACGTGGTGCACCGGTAGTGCAGAAGACCTTATTTTTTTTATTTATCCCAACTAATGTCGATCGAGATACGTAATTACTGTAACTTTGTGTTCAAAATGTCTTTAGGACAGCAAAAAAGTGTTTTTCTGAACCTGAAACCTTATAAAATAAGCTTAAAATTGCTGAGAAACAAAATGGCATAATTTACATTATTTATCGCATAATTGGCCTTTTTAATCACACAATCTGCCCAGAAAAAATCGCATAATTTGCATTTTTTAATCGCAGCCGATCAGAAGGCCTGCATTGAGGCAAGGATTGCGTTCTTTGGCAGTTTCGTTTTCTGGATGAAGTTTATAGTCTGTTGAATCTTTCAGATAAGATTCTTGTTGTTGAGCTATCGGCTGTATGGGGCGGTCAACGAAGCTTGAATCTTTTTTTCTCTAGGGCCGTCACACCCAGATATTATAGGTCTACCTATAGCCTACTAGTGTAGGCTTGTGAGTCTTTGTTAGTGTATAGAATTCTGGAATTCTCGGTGGGTTTGGGAGAGCCATTTCGCTGTCATTTCGTCTATGTGACTTTCGGTGAGCATACACGTTATTATTTTTTTTATTTTCTCAGCTGTTTCGTCAGCCATCGGTTTATCTAAGGGCCTGTAGTTGTCAAGATCGTTCAACAGAACTTGCCCCTCTGTTATTTTTTCTTTTTTGCTCATTATTACGATTGTGGTTCCTTTGTCGGCTTTCTTCACAATGATAGTTTTGTCACGTAATAGGTTCTTCAATGCATGCCTTTCACCGGGTGATAGGTTGTCCTTCGGCCTCTTTATAGGAATGTTTGCTGTTTCCCTATTTTTCCTGCCAAAACCCCTCCACTCCCCCCACCCACTCGGTAGTTATATCGCTCTCCCCAGTTCGCACTCGCTTTTTAAAAAAAATATGGTGAAAGTTTGTGCTCGATCCCGACGATCAAACGGAAAAATAGGGGACTGTGAACAGTCTAGTCAATCTTTTACTCTGGGAGTAATGATCATTTTTGGTTTGGTTGTCATACGTCACCAAAACACTGTATCATGTAACAGCAATGTTATGGTTCCATGTGAAACACCATTTATTGTTTAACAAAGTGCGCCCACTATTTTGACCTAATAAGTTACCATGGCAACATGGAAGCTCTCTCTTGTTAGAAATTGTCAAACTGACACCCTTGAGCAAGTGGAAGAATAAGGAAGACCGTCGCGT
>NC_090886.1:11802543-11812543 GCF_036669925.1 Montipora capricornis | reverse complement strand
GCCCAGGTAACAGCAATTAGAATAACTGAGCAACCTATTCTGCTAAAAAAAGAGTAGAATTAATCGTACGGGTCATAAATTTTTTAAGTATTTTCGCTAAAAACTACCAGTCAAAACTCGTACTCGTTCTCATCCTCGTTCTATAATCTAAAGGCCCCTAATATTTCTTACGCTGGGTGGTAAACTTTATTCAACTCTTTTGACGAAACCTTAGTTTGATTCTTGTTTTACTCCCCAGCAACGCAGCACGACAGTTTCCTCTGGTGCTGTAATGTTTTTATGAGTACACTCATTTTCCTTTTATAAGAACCATTCATGTCCAGGATTGACACTAATTAGATGCACCGCACCCAATTTGGGCATCCAACACCAAGTGTCCCGTTAAGTCTAAGCCTCTGCTACCTATTTCCAACAATAAGGTTAGGGTTAGGGTTAGGGTTAGTATGACCACACAATTTTAAGAACATATGAAGAACGTTTTCAGGCTCAAATCGCAAAAAGATAAAAACGTTCAGCCTCGTCCCCAAAATTAGACGTCCTTATAAAAAAAACAGAGTGGAACTCTAGTAACTTGCCGAAGGTAGCTCTGACGAACAATGGTAAAATATATGCACATCACCCCGAGAAGCGATCTTTTCGCGCTGTCAACCTGTGCCTTATAGTAGTCCGTTACTACATCTATACTGCAGCCAAAGAAAGTGAAGCTCACAGCATAACAACGTTCAAAGTATTTTTAAAGAGCAAATTATCCACGGAGTCACCAAGCATTCGAGCATCCGTGACCTTTTAGACACTCATTAATACATAGCAAGGTTTTTATTATTATTATTATTATTATTTAATGTATTTATTTATTTATTTGTTTATTTATTTTTTTTATATGTAATGATTTCCAAGTATAGCGAACAATGTAAAGTACGATATTGTGAATAGTATTAGTAGTGTAAGTTTAGATAGTTTTTGTGAGTAGCAGTAGTAGTGTAAGTAACGGTGTCTTGTAAGTAATGTAAGTACTGTATTTAAATAAATGAAAAAAAAACAGAGTAAACTTATGAACCTGAAAATGAAACTATATCTGAGTGCAACCAATGACACGAAAGCTACTGAGCAGTACTTAGCTTTCCTGTAACAATGATTACTTAACCAAACAAGGTGGTTCTAATTTTTGAGTCTGTGGGTAAGTGCGACCATTCAAATGAAAGCTACCGAGCATTACTTTCGGAAGCACATTTTCATTGTACTGTAAAAAGTGGTTCTTACTTTTGCGTTTGTAAATAAGCTCTTTCACTGTGACCGTTCAAAAGACAGCTTTCGCGAGAAGTCCTATCCTGTGATGCTATTTATTGTCCAGAACAAGTCGTTTTTGACTTTTGACAGTCTGTGAGTAAAATGCCTTAATGTGTGAATGTTCTAATGGAAGCTTTTCTGTGTCATACCGTTTATTATGCGCTAAAACCACAAACTGTGTGGTGTACTTTTTTGACCGACATCATAGCGTTTTTGTTAAAATGAAAGCTACTGAGCCCCTTTGTGTTTTGCTATGTTCGTTTACAGTACAAGCATATCTAGTCTTTAATTTGTGGTTAAAATCCTCAGTTAAAGGTTGTTTAGTAGCCCCGGCCGGGAAAATTATTTTCATGTGAGAGACATTAAACTTCAATTGTTCGTCTTCGAGTCTGAAATGTCCTCCGGTCATTCCTTAGTTTTCATTAATCTTCATACGTTGCATTCATTGGCTGTGACCGATGATACTGTCTCTGTTTGTTAAGTTCCTCATTTTGTGGAGTTACATCGAAATGTGTTTTATATGTGTGCGGACAATGTGCGAGCCAGCGAGCCGTGCGAGTCACGCGAGCCATCATGATGGCTGCGATCCATGCGAGCCATGGCTGCGAATCATGCGAGCAAACATGGCGAGCCGTGCAAGTCTACATGCGAGCCATGCAAAACAAACTTGCGAGTCACACACTTATTGAGAGCTAACCGTTTTAAAATTAGCTTTTAGAATCTCTGTACGGTGGCCAATTTACATTATCAACTCCGTTGATAAAACCAAATTTTGTATACTACTTCCCCACCGACGCAGCACCACAGTTTCTTTAGAAACTACCCCTTCATAGACTTAAATACTGTTTATCAGCGCTATTCAAGTTGAAATGGGTGCTTTAACTTAGATGTACGGTGGCCCACAAGGGACATGCTTCAAATTACAGAGTTGCTGGGTCTGTCTGCAAATTAAAAGAATGTTGCTGCAAATTATAACATCAAACGAATCCGCGCGCACTGAAGGAAGGACAGGTACAAAACACAGGTCACAGGTCATTGTTTTAACAATACAGAAAGTATCCTAAACATCCAGTAAAGGCAACCTTAGGCTTAATTAGGCCTGTTAATGTTAGGGTTGCTTCTGTATTGGTAAAACAATGACCTATGACTTGGGACCTGTGACCTGTGTTTTCTACCTGTCCTTCCTTCAGTGCGCACGCATACATTTGATGTTTTAATTTGCAGCAACTTTATTAATTTGCTGCAACTTCTTTTAATTTACAGCAACTTTATATTTGGGTGAGAGGCGCGGGGGCCTCATGGTTAGTGCGCTCGACTCCGGATCGAGTGGTCCAGGTTCGGGTCCTGGCCGGGGACATTGTGTTGTGTTCTTGGGTAGACACTTTACTCTCACGCTGCCTTTCTCCACCCAGGTGCATAAATGGCGGAAATGCAAGGGGGTAACCCTGCGATAGACTGGCATCCCATCCAGGGGGTAGTAGAAATACCCCAAGTCTCTTCATGGTACAGAAACCGGGATAAGCTCCGGCCTAATGGGCCACTTGGCTCGTAAGCAGACTTTATCTTTCTTACCTTTTATTTTATTTGCAGCAACTCTTTAATTTACAGCATGTCCCTAGTGGGAAACCGTATAGATGCGAGACTCGCATGGCTCGCATGACTCGCTGGCTCGCATGACTCGCTGGCTCGCAGATTGTTCCGCCCCATTTTATGTCGGGGGCAATCTGTTTTTTTTCCCTTCTTCTGTTTTCGCGGCGCGCAAGACTGACACGCAGTCAATCGAACCTCTATCTTCTTTTCAATTTGTATTGGAAAATTCACGGAGGTGTAGAGCGACACATTTCGTATAATAAACTGACAAATTTACTCATGTGATGAATAGATTTTCGTTATCATCAAAGATCTTTCACCTCCGTGATAAAATTTTTGAGAGGCGAAAGTCAAGTCTTGAGAAGAATACATAATACGTTGAATCGAATTTATTTTAAGCGAAAGGATTCAAGCTATAAAATCAGTACTCGAATAAGATATAACATACAAAGACACAACACTTCTTTGTTAAACACTGAACTTTTACTTTGTATGCGTAGGTGTTGACCTCAGTTGTAAAATTACAGACTATACGCCTTCAATTCTGAGATAATAGAAAATTCGCATATTTTCTTCCACTAAGCGAAGCCTCGTCTGTTTTGTGAACGTGCTCCGTTTATCGCTTTTCATCTACTGTGGGAAGCAGCAATTAATTTGGTTTCCGCCGAAAACTGATTAATTCGTCATTTTTTACTCATCTTTGCCGGAAGGGTTCTTTTGGTGTTGCAAAGTCAAACTCTCACGAACAAGACAAAAATTCAGCCCAGGTATTAAATTTGTACAAATAAATTTTCTATAGTCTGCCAAAAGCTGTGCTTATCAATACAAATATATTTGAAAAAGATTCCTTTTCAATTATTGAGACAACGGTGAAATGAGAGAATCTTAAATTAACTTCTCCAAACGAAAACAAAAATCGCTACACCCTTCCGGACAAAATGACTTTCGTTTTGGATAAATTAAATACATTTCGGCTTAAAAGATTTGTTTCTTCCGTAGCGAAGAGGTGAATGATCGAGAATGACACCTTTTTGTTCATTTGCAAATTCCCAGCTGTCTCCCTGGCTATAATGTAGATTAAACAAGACTCTTATTTACTAAAGTTTACTTTACAAAACCAATGAGAAAAACTCGGCGACTTCGCTTTTCTTGCACTTTTCGTTTCAGCCAGAAGAAAATGCGGCAGGTACAAATTCTGTAATTTACTAATTTGACGTATCGCGTGTTCCTATCCCTTGTTTATGTATATTTAAATATATATAACACGAAGGTTATGTTTTAATTTTCACGCCAATGGGGAGTGCCAAAATTCCTTACTCGATCAATTGCAGGGTCATTTGAATGAAAATACGAAGTGCCAACGAGACAGATCCCTGTTCCATTCCCAACACAAGCGCGATATTTTGTCAACAGGATACTTTGTGTTGCGGCAATGTCATATTCCTTTCTTTTTTCTCCCCTACTTGAAGTTTTTATCTTTAAAATTTTCGGCATTCTTTCCAAAATAGCCTGGAGCTTACAATTAATACGGAAAAAACGCTCGGAGTCGAAAAAAAGTGGTCTTTGTTGAAACCCCTTCGATTAAAAACTGAACTGGTCGTTTGCTTAGTTCCTTTAAAGAGTTTCATGATATTTTTATTCCCAACACTGACGAACTTTATCTCCCAGTAGAATCACGAAAACACAATTTTTTTGCAACTTACCAGGATTGAAAAGCGCTAGTGCTTTCAAAAGACAAAACTCGGCCCTGTCCAATTCCAGGTGGAGAAGTTTGCAAACGACCTCATTCATCTTTCCTATTTTATGAAGAACGTCATCCAGATGTTCAGAAGGTGTTTTTTCTACGACTTCGGCGACCAGAGGCGCTAACTCGAAAGGCATAGCCCACTGGACCAGGTTAATAACGAATATCTTGAACCAGTTTTCTTGCAGGAGTATGATTTGGTCAAAATGTGACAGTTCGGAAAAGTGACGAACATCCTTTGCCCAGTGAATCGACATAAATAGCAAGCGTGCGGCAATTTCCGTTGTATTCTCCAAAACGACCAGCTTTGGCGCAACGTTGGAACCTTCCACCGCGTATAAAGCGTTGTTTTCTTCTAAAGTCGACCTTGCCTCGTTCTTCGTTCGCGTTGTTTGATAAGGCTCAACTGCCTGAAGATGATGAACGAAATCAGACAATGAAGCAAAATCGGTCTCTCGTCGTACGTCGGATTTCATTTGTTGCCGTCGATTTCGTCTTCTTCCCTTTTCGAAATCTGGAGCTCTTGTTTGTTGAACAGCTATCAAAGGAAATCAAATTTAATCCTCGTAAGGTTTCTAAAGCAAACAATCACAAAATAAGAAAAATTCATTTTATGTTCGATTGCCACAATATATCAGAACTATGAATAAAGTTTTAAGGGCGTAGCCACTGAGTTGGAATAAAGGTCAAATTTTGGGGGTTTCACGGATCTTGAATCCTTTAGGTATTAGCTCTAAACCATATAACGGTTGAAACAGCAAAAAAAAAAAACAGAGTAACACCTAAAGAAGACGCTATTGTCGTTAAAGAAACTCTTAGTTTCGAATAAAGCGACGATCCACGACACAACGTTGACTTAATACCTTATTTTTCTGTCAACTTTATCGTAATATCAAACTGAAATTGGGCCTCAACTGGCTCAATTGGAGCACGGTTGACATTTTTCATCATTATTTTTCGTGGAAGTTTTTCGGAAATGAATGGATTTAATGTATGGCGTTAGCTAATTGATGAAGGTTCCTCAAAAATTTGGTTCCTTTTAAGTTATCAAAGTTAAACTTCCGAATTCTATGGCCGAAAAAGGTGTTTAATGTCAACACGAGAGAGCTCAGAAATTAGTCCAGTTTTTGAAGGTTTCGATAATTTACCTCTGAATAATTTAATTACTTAATTTAGTTATGTAACATGGGAACCCTTGTTTGATTCGCTCTGTTCATATCCCTAGCATATTTGGGCGTAATTCAAACGTATTTCCCACTGCGTTCAAACTTTGCGAGACAATAAAATTATGAAAGGAAATAAACTCTCATGTAATTCTCACCTTCTCTTTTCATTCCGACCCTGAGACATTTCTTCATTCTGCAATATTGACAACTGTTTCGATAGCGTTTGTTTACCGGACAACATCCAGCCACTCTGCAAGTGTAATACAGTCGCTTCTTGATGCTTCGCTTGAAGAAAAGCTTGCAACCTTCGCAAGTATTTGCGCCGTAATGTCGTCCCGTGGAATGGTCTCCACACACACAGCAAATTTCCATTTCGATTATGAGCAGAATATCTCTCTGCTATTTAGATTAAACCGCCTTAAATAGCAAAGTTACGTTTTTTTTCAGTTATCCGCGCGCAGAAATAGATCAGTACACTGAGAAGATCTTGCACGCCTGTAAAAGTGACCTAGCGATTCTATTACAAACGCCCCTCCGAATTTATATTACACACAGTGAATAATTTGTTATGACCATCAAGCTCAAAGCTGTGGCATATGTCATAATTGAGAAGAGGTTTTGATCTATGATTGATTCGGTGGCGCAATTATTAACATTGAACGCGCGCCCTCTGTTAATCTGTTTTTTCGGTCAGAACTGTTTTCTTTTCGCGGGCATTCGTTGAATATTTATACAGTGGCTTTTTTCTCGAAAACAATACGCTACCTTAACAGAAGGAAACAGCTTTAAGATGAACCCCTCAAAAAACCGTTGATCTTCTGTCTGTTGTTGTTTTTTTCATCGCTGAAAAAATGACTCTTCGCTTTTTTCCCCCCTTTTTAATTTATGACTTCGGGCACCAAGGGGTCTTTAACTCACGTTCGCACTATTTAAAAAGTAATACAGAACTTGTTTATTTAGATTTCCTGGCAACATCTAATTTTTTGCAGGCTCAAAGAAAAAGATTACTACTTAATAAGGACTTGATGGTGAAACAATATTCGCAGATGTCCGATTCGCACGGTATTTAAATAAAATGCTTCGATAAGATGCTCAGCCTTCCGCCAGAATAAGTGTAGCTACAATTTGTTCGTCTCAGAGTACTTAAATCGGTTCTTTTTATGTGAAAGATACATGCTTGATATGAAACGAAACAAAAATCAATTTAAAATGGATGAGAATAATGGCAGGATTTCCTGTGACGTCGGCCTCGAGTTGCTTTATGTGGAATAACTCAGCACAAAAGTTACAATAAAATGAAATCAAAACGACATTTACTTCACCGTGAATGGTACGTTTAGGTTAAACGTAAATTGTAATTTACAATAATCTCTAGAAAAATATATGGGACTTTTTCAAAACTGGCTAAACGGTTTGAAAGTATAATTTTCTATTTTACACCCCTGAGGAAAAAGATTGAAGTTTCGGTTGCAAAATGTCGAGGACCGCTCAGTTCCAAGGAAAAAGGCGAAACATTTTTCTTTTTTTTTTCTTTGGGTGAATAATACAAAATTAACATTGAGATAAACGAAGAACTTGTCGAAGTAGGGGGCTTTGAAGACATCAAATGAATTACAGGATCAAGGTGTATGTCAGCGAATGATAACAAAGGCCTTCCTTTTGAAAACAAGGGGAACCGCTTTCTTAATATTGGAGTTTGCATTATTGAAAATTCGCACGCTAGTTTGTTTTTTCTATTTCAAACCACATTATTTAAGACAGAAAACGTGACAGCAAGTGGAAGCTTCAGTAAATTTAATTCCTTTTTCACCTTATTTTCAATTCGCTTTTAAAGTGACATTCAGACGTTTGTTTAAAAAAACGTGCAGAGATAGAAGTGATAGAAATAACGACTTTGTAATCAATTAAAAACACTCGACAAAAAGACTTTGAAATAACTAATGAAACGGTACTTGCCAAAGACTCTTGACTCGCACGCTTTATGTGAGCGAGCAAATAAAACTGAATTCAATTGAAACGGCAAATAAACGACGATTTTAAATTAACAGACAGCGAGAGGTCATGTTTTTCGACCGCGAACGCGGGAAATTTTACTTAAACTACCAGCTGTGCATTCGCCAGCCATTAAATCTGCCACAAGAACTAAAGAAAGAATACAGGATATTCCCACTTTTTCTCTTTTTCGCGAACAACATTTTAACATGTACAACTTTAATTATACTTCGAATTGATGGTATTTAAAATCTCCTTTTACCAAAAACAAACGAGAAAGAAATCAGTATGGTCGAATCGCATTACTGGCTGAATTATTTTGAATGTATATTTCATAAAAGTCGTGTAAATACATTTCAGTTCTACGATAACGCCAAAAAATGCAGCGACCCTGGCCACCATTAAGCTAACATTTTTTTTTCCCTCTAGCCGATCAAATATATTGAGGATTAAAATTCATTCATTTAAGTTGATCTGTCAAATAATGGAAATTTTCACCAAGCTGGGACAAGATGTTCATTTTACTTGACAAACTCGTTAAATGTTTGTTTGCCTTCGGTTCTTCAAATTTTTCTTTTTCCAAAAATGAAGCGTTCTCTTTGGTTCTGAAAAGAGTGGTTAAAACTGAATGAATCCTTAACTCTTTTACCTGCTGTGAGGTAAATTAGTTGCCCAATAAATGTTATTTGAATTAAAACACGCCGTGCGTGCCTCCTCGGGCGTTTCATCTTCGTTTTTTTCACAAGCGCTTCACAGCTTGACGTCATGAATGAGTTTCATTTACAAGGAGCTAGTTTGCATGTCAAATATACAAAAAGTCAAATGGGACGTAATTAATATCTTCCACCTCGAGTCTGTCTGAAAATGGTCGAGCAAAGTGACATAAAAGTTAGAACTGAATTTTCGAAGACGAAAATTAAACTGTTTTAGAAAAAGAATCTTTTGCTTTGCGACCAAAAAAAAAATTAACTCCGTCACTGAATAACATTTTATTTCAATGACTTCAATTCGCAGAGGTTGTAGCTCTTTTGCGTTGTCTTCAGTTTTATGCTAAACTGACAGCGTCGAAGAAGCTAGTGCAGTCAGGAATTATATTCATTTATATTACGTTGATTGGACGTCGTATTTTTGTGTGGTATTATTTTAAAAAACGGGCATATTAACAGAAAGTGGTTTTGATTACAAAACGTCTGAGGAATACTTATGGAATTCGGTAGTGGTGAAAGAACGGAATGGGACTGCCGATTAATTAGGCAAAAGAGGACGTTTTCCGTGTTTCCATAGCCTCATCTAAACACGAAGGGGAGTTGGGAGAATTCGAGACAGTTATACAAACCCATGGCAAGACGCAGTTGAGGGTTCGCGTAACTGTTGAGAATTTTCCCAACTCCCCCGAGTGTTTAGATGAGGTTATGAAAACACGGGAAAAAGTCCTCTATTGCCTTTATAAAATATTCCTCAAAGATAATTCGACAAATGCTGGTTTTTTACTTCTCGATTGAAACAGATTTTCTTGATACACACTCATATTTCCTACCAGCCAACCAAAACTCGCGTCTGACAATACATAACCAATCAAAATTAGTGTGATGTCACATCAGTGTTCCATACTCTCATCTAAACACAGCTATTGAGCAATGAGTGTGCGCGTACTATCCTAATTATTTTATAAAAGATGATAGATGCGTGTTTGAGTCGTATAATCGCCAGAGTCTGTCTCTATCTCGGTTTCGTCCAGTTCTCAAAATCATATCCTTACCGTAAAAGCAAGCAAAGAACCTGCGACTAAATCGCGCATGCTCAGCTTGAGACCATGGAATACTGGAGGCTAAAAGTGGCCTATTGCCGAGATCAAAAGAGATGACGATAATCACACTAAAGGAAGCGCCACAAAACAAGAATATTATTGGTTCAGTATAATTACATAAGTGATTATTGAAGATTCTCTGCGCTGATTGGCTGCCGTTGAGGTGATTATTGAAGATTCTCTGCGCTGATTGGCTGCCGTTGAGGTAATTATTACGCGATCATCACCTAAGCGATTTTTCAAAATGGCCGCAAGCCTTTTGTCTTGGTGACAGACGAAGAAATTAATTGTTTTAAGGAAAATGCATATTTTTCAAATAATCACCTATGTAATTATACCTAAACAATTAATCACCGCAGGCTTGGCGAGTATCGGTGAAAAGAAACCTTGACTTCGCCTTCGGTGAATAATTGC
>NC_090886.1:11792543-11795043 GCF_036669925.1 Montipora capricornis | reverse complement strand
CGCGCAACATGGCCGCCATACTGACAGACATACAGCCATGGTTTACCTTGCACTTCTTGATATTGGACATCCATGCTGTGATCAATTGACACCCGTTAAAACAAGATATCCACTGACCAGTATCACGTGACCATATTGCAGGGTCAAGTTTACAGCTCAGCGAGGTCACATGTTTTTTTAAGTTGACCGCTGACCTAGTACTGGTTTTATGATTGGATCAATTAATAAGAAACAAATGGCCAACTTTGGTCAACAACCTATTTATTAACTAGGACAGGGAACTCATGTTCGTGGGTCCAGAATTCACACCCTTGGGCCTCGTTCTCGAAGTTTGCTTGTTCTGTACGTGTGAGTCCCAGGACTCACTACAGCCGTTTTCTAGATAGATCACTGTTCCCCTAGAAGCAAGGCCGGAGGCTAAGTTTGCAAGGCTTACGGTCAAGTTTTCTGTAGAGCTTACGAACATCAGTTGAAAGTTTCAAAACCAATAGGAAAACGTCCTGCCTTTACCATATCATGGCCTTATATCCGCGATCCCCCAAATTTAGACGAAGCCCTTTTACTTTAGTTCTGGGGACTCTACTACACCACCTCCATTAATCGGTTCTATAACGTACCAGATGTTATACGACAAACTGTTAACCGTTGAAAATCTTCCTCCTTCCCCCCCCCCCCCCCGTCCCCTCCCTCAAAGAAAGAAATATAATTTATCCTCTGCCATTCAAAGCCACAAAAGTAGTTAAATTGGCAATAACCCAACTCAAAATTATATACGACATTTTAGCCACGAAACATATTATACAAAATGAAAAAGTTTGCCTCCCCATCCTGCCCCCTCTGCCCCTCTGAATGTCAAAACATACATTGTCAAGGTCCATCTGTCTGGAATACGATTGATGATAATGTAAAATTATCATCCTCACTATCAGTAGCCTGCGTTGCAGCCGGATGCGTCACGAAATCCCACCGGCGGTTTTGTCTGTCTGTGACGCAGGCTACACTATCAGTCGTCAAAAAACGATTGAAGGATCAATATTTTGAAAGATACTAGGTGTCAGTTGCTGCTCTTCTTGACTTCTTCTTGACTTTGTGTTTTTAGTACTTTGCTCCCAATTTCACGTATTTCTAATTAATATATTATATCCCTTATACGTTCTGTGTTGTCTTGTGTTTGCTTATTGTGTGTGCCGACCTAAACTAGTAGCAAGCATATATATAAACTGGCAGCCTATCATTATTAACTTTTTAGTTTTTCTAGGCAGCCAGTACTCTCCTATTTTATTTTTATAACTAATAAATGTATTTGCATGTAATTAGTCAAAGCGAGAGAAAATAAACTTGTTGTTATTGTTGTTACGTCATTTGTTTATTAGCTTCTCACAAGCGTCATTTTTGTGGGTAAGTTCGAAAGCTGTTATTATATTCTACCGTAAGTAATGCGAGTTTACTTCTCTCCAAGGCAGCGGTGTTATTTGACACCTCTTTGTAAACAATGAAGCAAGGAACCTACAAGCGGTGATGAAAACGACAATCTGTTGCGTACCCTAAATTTGGCACAGAGTGACACCCCCCCCCCCCCCCTCCCTCCTCTTTGAAAAATCTTGGCTACGCCCCTAAAGCAAACAAATCTAAAAATTTACATACCTGTATGTATGTAGGGTTCCTTTTGTTTGAAGCGAACACTCCCATGATTAAAAGAAGAATTTCAATCAGTGCAAGGGCAAAAATTATGGCCACGACTGCAAATGAGCCACTGTCTTTTACTACCCCATTTTGAGCTAACTGGGCATATGTAGAAAGATCTGTCCCATACCAGAACAAGATGAAACCACACAAGATGGAACAGAAGATATTCAACGTTTTGAAGGTGATAACCTAGCATGACGCCAAAAAAAGAAAGGAAAAAATAACCGTTACAACCGTAAAAAAATTGATCACCATGTCGAGAGCTATATGTTCAATACTAAATTATAAGATTCTATTCTTTTTCACAAGTTTTTTTGTAATTATTAAAGTTACCTTACTAAACGGGCTTTTTAAGTTGAGTATAGTGAGGCTAATCTAAAGGGATAAAATCAGCAAGCGACGTTTATGAGAAGGGTTTATGCGTAATTGCTGTAAGAGCTTTGTGAGGAAATCTCCGCCTGAGTCCCTAAAAACTACCAGGATCGCTCAAATGGTGTTTTTCTCTATATTGAAAATCCCTAGGTACCATTTGGCCAAAAACGTTTAAGTGCTAGTGCGTACGACAACACTCAATCACTTTTACTTGAGACCTTCCGTTCCTTCTTTAATGTAACAAAAAATTGTCTACTTTTCTCACCAAAGCAGAATTTGTAAGTTGCGTCCTCATAATTCCCATGTTTAACCCAAGAACTGCAGTTATTAAGATCTGAAATGAAGAATTACAGTTCCAGTGTAACGGAAAAGAAAAGATAATCAAAGTTACACAAAAGATTAATATAGATTCTAGTTTCATACATATATTTGGCTCAAAATA
>NC_090886.1:11780043-11785043 GCF_036669925.1 Montipora capricornis | reverse complement strand
CAATTAATAATGCAGGGTATTTGAAGCCATTATTTCTGGGACGTAGATGAATGAGCAATCAAAGAAAGTTGAACTCTGTGTGATATAGCACGCCGCATTGAAAAATAATCGATCTTGTTTGTTGTGCACTGAGATAACCAAAAGTCACCTAAATAACCATATTTGTCAGCATCGTGGCATGAAAACAAGCACGGTGACCCCCTCTTTTTATTACCTTTTTAACATCTCCTTGTACTGTAATGTCATCATACCAAGTTTCATCGGAAATCTATGACGGGTTCTTTTACCCGGGAATCACCTTAAGGGCCTGCTTACGTGTTTTTGGGGTGCGTTGCTAAGGATGTAATGTTTAAGTAATTTGAGAGAATTTGGCATTGTTGCGGTCAGTTTCCAACTTTTGTAAGCCAACGACCCTAAAGATGACGTCATCATACCGCGCCCATGGTCACGTGACCAATAAAAGAAAACTCTAAATTTGTCTCCGTGCTACGCAATTTGAGTATTTAAGGACGGTGCCTACTAATTAACAATATTTTTGCCCCGGTGTGTGATTGTGCAGGAACTGTAGATCTTAACAAGTGTTATTAAAATCCAAAAAGAAAATTGGGGGTAACCACGCATTTTTCAAAGATAATTCATGAATAATATTTTAAAATACAAAGCAATGTATGGCGTTCTTTCTCAAATTGAAATTTAATTATCTCTCAAAAATGCATGGTTACCCCCAATTTTCTTTTTGAATACCAAGAGTACTTACTAAGATTTACTTTTTTCGGATAGTTTTAAACCGCGCAAAAATATTCCTGTATTAGTAAGCATCACCGATAGGAAATCTGAGTATCTCGAGATGCGCAGAACGTATGCGCAATAACAATAGTAGGCACCGTCCTTAATCGATGGTTTGATAATCTGTATTCGTTTTTGCATCCAGCCAAGCATGGCTGAAACACCCATAACTTTTTCAAAAAAGATGATTTTAAAAAATCAATGCTTAGCTATATTCTGTATTTGGAGGTGAAACGTGCCATGTAAAAAAAAAATTAATTCAATTTAAAACCGCCGAAATTTAGCTTTTTTCTCAAACCGGAACTTGGTTCGTTTACGCATGCGCAGTTGATCGGAGAACGAGCGCGGGGAAGGGCGAGGAAAATCCTTCGATGGAAACAACAGTTTGTGCGGTGACTTTTGCTTGTGCGTGGGTTTTCTTCTCAGCTCATGATATGATGACGTCAGTTAACGGAAGTAACATTTCACTTCCTTAGCAACGGCGAAAAATCCGTCTGTGGACCCTTAACATTTGATTCGGCTTATGTGAAGTACGGCGTATCCGGGCATTAGTTTCATATTAGCCGCTTGTGGTACAAGAAAGGTACAACTGACTTACGTGCAACTTTATATTTATTCCTACTGTAAAGCCGGAACCTAGAGGTGTTCAATTTAATTGTGAACTTGTAAATGAGATACGATTTAAAAAAAAGAAGCTTTAAATTCAATTTGTTTTTTTTGGTCGTAATTGGTTACTCTGTACTGTAGATGTTTAAATCCCGCCGTCATGCATTTCAGGGGGACCAGTTTGACGTAATAAGTAATTAAAATAATTTGCATGTTGTTTTGAAGTGTATGATTTTGATATTATTTCAACATTCCGCGTTGCGGCGTGCACCATACCATTCTAACTAGAACTAAGTTAAGTATACCTAAGACCTAATGAATAAAGATAACGGTGCGAAAGACATGTTACCCATTTTTTGTGACATACAATGTTCAAAGTGCCTCGTTTACCGTCAGACGATTATTATCACACTTGTGTTCTAAGTCTTTCAAATTCAAAACGTTTTTTCAGTGTAATTTTGAAGCCTGCAGGCATTGACTCGCATTAGTTGAAGATAAGCTATAGAAATTCAAGATTTTAAGAACTCAGCATTTATAGTGATATGCTCTGAAAGCCGTTTCCCAATCATTCAATACTTGAAATCAGGGAAGCTTTCAATAACCTCGGCGGGGTCAGTCAAATTTCTAGTATCTTTTTTCCTTTCCGTCGGTCAATGTGGCGTGAAATTTGTCCTTCACTAGCTATGTGTATGAAAAGAAAGAGCTTGGTATGGGGCAACTAGCAAAAATGAAAGTTGCAGAATGATGTTTGTTGATGTTGTGGAACCGTTTTAAGGATAATTCTTTCTAACAAATACATCTAGTAGTATTAGAATGGAACAAAGTTGTTGTCTACTGCTTACCAGAATTCCAGTCCACAGTGGCATAAAAATGAAAGGCACAGGGAATGCGGTAACACGATCTACCGCTTGCACGCGATCAATGATTCCCACTATGACTAAGCAAAAGGCTCCTAGCATCTGAAGACCTGTAACTTTAACGAGCAATGTTGGAGATGCCATCGCCATGATGTACATGAACACGGAACTCTACGAAAAGATTTTTGGTTTGACATTTCACATCACAAATTTGATCAGCCACCGGAACTGACGTAGACACCTGCCATGTTATGATTTATAGAGGAAGTACGCCACGTCGGTTTATCAATACTCTGACATAGATCCGAGACTTTTCAGGACAAACCTTTATATATTTGGTGGCGGGTGTTTTTTTATGTATCAGAGTCTCTTTTATAATTGTGAGACGAAAGAACTTGGAAAAATTGCAATTCTGACCCGAAAGCCTCGTATCCACTTTAGAATATTGATACTTTGTATAAATCTACTAGCGTTCTATCACGAATGCTGTTCTCTGATTTGGCTACGCTACTGTCTATCTTATCACAGGCTCCCCAAGCTCAAAATACGTGGTGTATGCAACAGCTTGTGTATATAGAGAATTGTATGGGAAAATCACTGATCCTAAAAAAAAATGCGTAAAATAACTATCTCATTTGAAATAAAGTTTTCCTACTTCAAATGTGTGAAAATTTGTTGAAACTCAAGCACGCTTCCAACAGGCCTGTGAACCCTTCCTGCTTACAGAGCAATACTAAAAAACTTCTCCCATATCACATTTCAACCTTAAGCTCGAAAATTCAATACACAACATGATATTATAATTCACAAAGGCAGAAAATACCACAGAATCCTTTTCCAGCGAAAAATTTATTGAAACAAACAACATATTTGCTCTTAGAGGCGAAAACCTCTTCCTATTTCATTGCGTGCGTGAAGACAAGAAACTCAATCGTGTCGAATTACCATGTACCTCAGGTAAATACAGCTCACTTTGATTTCTGCTCGACGGGCGATAGATTGTTGTCGAAGTCCATTACTCGTCGCTTTTACGATTCCAGGGATTTGTTTTCACCGCCTGCCTAGTTTATCCAACTGACTTTCCATTATTGAGCTCCATAAGGGTATATTTTGTTTAAGATCCACTAAAACGCCATTTGCGTTACATGACTTTCGACGCCATTGCAGGTTAAGTTTATAATTCTACTGTGTCCACCAGACAAGTCTACGCATTTCCACTACCCTCTCTATCCTAAGAAAATACGGGCAGAAGGCTCTATGCAGAAAGACAGCACTTAGCAGGGGAGTGACGGGCAAGACTTTTACCGACACGGAAAATAAAAAAAAAATAATAATGATCTACCCATTTTCCGACTGGGATGCCTACGGCAACCCAGTAATGAGACAGTTATTTACGCATTTTTTTTAGGATCAGTGATTTTCCCGTGAGGCTTTCATCGGTACCATTTATACAAACGTCGCAAATTTTTAAAATGGTTTTCCTCAACTGTAAAGTTTTTCCGGCGTCGGAAAAAACAAAACTTTCCTCCGCACAACTGGCATTTATTCAAAACAGCACATGAGTTTACGAAAACCAAACTTCACTAAGTGCCCCGCGAAATAAGCCAATCGGAGCGGAGATTGCATTGCGGCAACCCTTTGGTGTACTGTCGAACTTTACCAGATCTCACATTTCCAGTGACAGAGTGAGATCTGGGTACGAGATTAGCCTATGTTTTTACTGCTTAGTTTGTGTCCGGAATTCAGTTGTATAACAACGAGAGACTAAGGCCAAAGCATATACAGTCTACAGCAATTGATTTCTTTTCAACTGGAACAAACGGAGCTAAAGCGATCGAGGGACCTCGATCTCGTAAAGCAAAGTTTCGTGTTATTCACAGATGTTTTACAGTGCTCATAGAGAATGGGCTCTGCGGTGAGGCCCACAAGCGCTGCCACAAACGCACCCGCACCGACAGAAACAAGAATATACCCCATAGCGAATTCTCGATAGGGTTCCTCAAATCTGTCCCTGAAAAAGGCTAATGCGTTCACATATGTAACACCAATAGCTACACCGCGGATAAACAAGATCACTACTACAGTCCAAACACTTTTCAAAAATCTGTACCACGCGGCCATGATGAAAAGCAAGAGTAATGCGACTTGTATCCCAGCCAGAACCCATAGATATGGGAATTTAGCTTTTTCAGTCCAATCAACTTTGACAAAAGACACTATCGCAAGGTATGACCTTCCCACTACCTCCCCCAGCATGCGTGCTGCAACGTAGTACTGATAATGGTCACGAGGTTCGAAAGGAGCGTTGGGAAATGCCAATGTTGTCACCACAGCTTGTATGGTCAGGTAGTCAGCCAGCCACGCAATGAAAAGCGGTATCAGATCGGGTAACATTTGCCAGATGACCTTGAACTTTTCAGAAGACGACAGAGTGTCCTTTCTTCCGTTTTCCATGTTGTTGCCTCCTTCTTCTGTTGATTATTTTAAAAATAGTGAGCTTAGCAATGAGCACTGAAGGCTGTGAGCTAAAGGAGTTGCCATTACTCTAAGAACTTTCATCTCTTTGAGTCAGTATTGTTTGGGATGTAATGGTAATGTTTGTTGCATTTACATACTGCACATATCACATACAGTCTCATGGCGGTTTTCGAGGCAGTTCAGGAGGCAGTGTGGCCCAGTGGTTAGGGCGCTTTCCTTGAGATCCGGAGATCCCGGGTTCAAGACCCGCTCTAACCACTCGTTGAATCTGAT
>NC_090886.1:11755043-11772543 GCF_036669925.1 Montipora capricornis | reverse complement strand
AATCTATACAAAGGAGAGCCCTTAAGGTAATACTTCCGGGTGTTGGTTATAAGGAAGCCCTGACCATATCTGGCCTTCCAAGTCTAGAAGTCAGGCGAGAAACATTAAGTAGGAAGTTCATTGCGACGTGGAAACTCCGCCCTCAGGCTAATGTTTATAATGTTCCTTACAATCTTAGATCTGGGAGTGAAAAGTCCGTTCGCCAGGAGGCAAGAACCAAGAGAGCTAATGATTTTATAACTTTTAGATTTCTAGATTGATCATTATGTAGATTTTACATTAGTATACCTTAATTATTTTTAATAGTTTTGTAAATGATACCGCTTGATAATTCAGTTTATACATAGTTCTAACTGCAAAGAGTGGATTAAACGATATATATATATTAAATGAAAAAACAATCAAATCATTTCCATGCGGTTCATCAAGCTTTTTATGCTAATTTCCGGTTAGCTATTTATAATTACTATCTGAAGTCTTTTCGCCGGTCAATTTAGTGTTTATGTTCTCTAGATGAATTAAGCTCTTTACCAAATGAAACTGAGAAATTAATTAGTTTTCAGACTATTTTTCAGTCGCTTTTACAAAAAGGAAGAATGCTTGCTTCTGTGTTGACATAGACAACGGGATCACCAAAATGCTCGGAAAAAACCGGTTTCAAACCGCCGTCAATGTTTACCTGGAAGATTAAATATTTGCCTTGTATTTTCTCCTAGTATATATCACACAAGTGAATTGCTTTCTGCGCATTCTGGTTGGCGGCTAGCTCGGAGGTGAATAGCAAGCCGTACTAAACAGAGAAAAACAAAAAGGCTTCCACGGTGTTGCCTCTGTTCGGTTACCGATGGGCAAATTTTACCGATAAAGTCGGCTGATTAATCAACTTTTTGTGGTATATACTAAAACTATTATTCACCTCAGTGTCAGTGAAAGTGATGGATATCACCTTCTATTTACTTTGACGTCGGTGAATATTGTTAATCATAACTAAAGAAAAAAAGAATGTCAACACAATTTGGCGCTAACTGGCGAAAATTGAGCGTGTTTAACTTTCGGCCTCCTGTGTGATTCACAGTGAATTTCGTGTGGAAACGATCTAAAAATTAACAGAAGATTCCAGGATTGTTCCTTGTCGTGATTGTCTTGGTTATGCCACAAATAAAACTAGGGCTCAGCATGGCATACAGAATAGGTGGTGGTTTTCTTTTTACGCCATCGCAGCCGGGACAAATTATACATTTATTGTACATGTATTATTGTTGTCTGTGTCTCTAGAGATTGGTTGCAAACCTCCCATTTTGCTTCAGGGCGACAGATAAACAATGTGGCGAGACAAGTGGGTGAGGAAGAATGCATAAAAAAACACGCTTACGTGTGCTAGAGACTATCATGACCAGTGAAAAACAACAAATCTAAAAACAAACGGTTCAATATAGGCCTAATAATCGCGTTTGTTTGTAAGAGTTCCTCTGGATATATAATTTACTATTCATGGTTTTGAAAGAAACGTCCAACTTTCGGGTAGACTTTCATATACCGGACCAAAATGGCGAAGTACAAAAGAACAATTGTCATTCCGCTCAGGCCTTGCTAATTGGGTACTGTTATGTTCGCTTCGTTCTTTTGTTTTATGGATATCAATTGTCTCGGATCCGGTATATGAAAGACTAGTCCAACTTTCTTTCACCCATATACGTAGTCAACCAAATCGAGGATCAAACGGAAGTCCAACATTTTTTCCGCGAATTGTGGATAAGAAGTCACTACTTACCCATATAATAGAGCGGAGCCATTGCAAAGCCTGTCCCCGTTCCAGATGAAAAGGCACTCAGACAAACTTCGAGATAAAACGATGTCAGAGCGGACACTGTTGTTTCACCAGCTCCTAACGCAAACGACGTTAGAGCGATACCGAATAGCTTCCAATGGATCTCGTTAGCAATTGCAAACACAAGTGCTCCGCAAATGTACGACAGACCCACGGCAGTGATACGAACAGAATAAGATATAGTTTGCATGAAGTAAGGAGCAATTAAACACGCAACAAGATTAGGCAGAGTATTGGCCACGAGAACTGTGGATGTTTGTATAAAGGTCCCCGCTAAGATGTCTTGTGCGCCGGCTACAGCAAGCGAGTTAGTCCCACAGAGAAGAGCTCCAAATACGAAAAACGCAGTGATTGTACCGATAGTTTCGCGTTCCGGATGACCACTGCTCTTGTCGATATTCCCCGTCTCTCTCATTTCGGCTTTATCAACCGTATCCTGTGTGTCTCGATTGCGTTAAATGAAAATGACAATCTAATTTTTCTGTGACTAACAAAAAAGGCAAGCTAGCAAAAAAATTGTATCGATCGTCATGCAGTTTTTCTTCTAAAGGCGAGCTCGATTCATCCACTTGTATCAAGTGTGTCTCATACACAACACATTAAACGCTGATTAACAATATCAACTTGAAGGTAATCATATGTAAAAATATACGGTGATCAATAAGAATTAAACCTGACCAAGAGCCATATTTGCATACTAAAAGAAAATGAAAATTTTTCATAACAATATATAGTTCAATTCCCAAAAGAATATTTCACTCCTCCAACATGGTCGCTCTTTATTATTTTCTTTTTTTACTCACCACGGGCACCGTGACGTCATGTGAAAACACTCTATCCATCAAATCGGAGGGATATAAACTTAAAGCTATATATATTATTCACCGGCTGGGAGGTCCGTGTAGGGCCGAAAAACTGTGCTCGAGGTCTTGAGGCGGCAGGCTGAGGGACGTAGTAAAGGCCGAGGGCACAGTTTTTCCCTAGACGGACCGACCCGGGCCAACCCGGTGAATAACGCATTTATTTTTTCCACTTTTTTTCCCCTTAGGGAACGTCTTTCTACGCGCTCTACGTCGCACTGTCACAGTTGAAATTAACTTATAACTGAAAAAAGTGCCACAAATAAAACTAGGGCTCAGCATGGCATACAGAACTAAGTGGTGGTTTTCTGTTTACGTCATCGCAGCCGGGACAAAAGATCTCTCCATCAGCAATTATACATTTTATCATTGTTGTCTGTGTCTCTAGAGATTGGTTGCAAACCTCCCATTTTGCTCCTCCAACAAGGCCGCTGTTTTGTTTTGTGTTTTTTTAACTCCCTAAAAATACGACCACCGTGACGTCATGTGAAAACACTCTATCCATCAAATCTCGGCCCATTACTTAAAACGTTAATCTTTTCAGACATATAATTATGAGATGAAGGTCCGAGTTTTCCGCCGAGGGAAAATGGTCGGCTGCTGCCTCGTATTTAAGCGATATAGCTTATTTTCTTCTCTTTCGTGCTTGATCGATAATTGTTGCCTACCAGAAAGAAGTAAGGTATTTGGGCAAACATCAAATTTCAGCGGGTCCAAGGCGAAGGTTGGTCTTCAAAACATCCGAAGTTTTTCGTGGATTCGTGACCATGACCGCTTGTACTCGTTTATATCACTCTTCAAAAAAAAAAAAGGTCGTGAAATACCATTTGATTGAAGGGCGCATCACTGATGGCGAGCGATCGGTTGCAGGATTTCAGGGATTTTATCACTCGAGGCTTTGGTTGGGGTTAAATAAATGCACATTTACAGTGGTCTATGGTAGTTTGGGTTACGCCGGACCATGACCACGGAAACGGCCCATTTCCGTATGTTTTCTCTTTACCGGGAAATTCAAGTCGCAACATTACAGCTATAGCAAGCGGAATTCAGTTTTACATATGTCAAAGATTACCGTTCAAAGTTCACTGATGGAAGACGAAGATTACGAACATTCAGCAAGCGGAGAAGTGTCCGATCGCTCAAAGAAACGATGCTTAGTAATAAACAACTTACTAACCTCACTTGCACGGTCGTTTTTGTACGACCTCACTGCGATCGGCCCGTACTGCCAAGACCTCGGGCCAATATTCCCCAGTACGGCCCTCGCGCTCGGTTTTTTAAGAGGTCAGCGTGTTGAGCATGGCGTTGGAGCTTGAGTATCCCATAGTGTGCGCCAGTGGTTTTTTTGTGGAAAACTGGGTTTTGAGCATTTTCAAAATGGAGTCTTCAATCTCACCAGCTACATGTGAATTTCCTATCAGACAAGTTTGTGCCCAAGCCACAGATAATCAAAATACGGGAAAATGCTCAACTGCAAATTAATTGATGTTAACTTCACACTACTATCAGACATTAACATCAGAAAACCGTCGAGTGAGTCGGGTGCTGCTTTATGTAATATATATTTTTTATTTTTTGGCTGGGTTGTCCGTTGTTTTTTCTTCGGCAACCAACCTTTTCATTTTACCAAAAACTAGTCGCCCGGTAAAATTTTCTGGTCGTCTAGGACGACCGGACGACCTCTAATTTCGAGCACAGTTTCATGACTGCATACACATGAATTCGCTTTGGCGGTGCGTAGATCAACACCAGGCTCCAGTCTCACTTCACTGTTTTCAGACCAAACAGTACACGAGAGAGCAGAACTTGAAATAATCCTCTCAATCAACATTACATCGTTTTCCAAGGCCTACACTGGGACCTTAAGTCGCCTAAGTTAGCCTGAAACAGTTGAGAGTGAGTCAACAAAGTAGTGGCAGATCAAGGAGGCATCTTAATATCATTGTCTCTTGGTCGAACAACAGTATTTTGGAACTCTGATACAAATCTGCAAACTATGTATTATATTGACTGTTTCGTTGGCGCTTAGCGACAGCTATTACTAGTTAATAATTCATAAGCCTATTGACCTATCAAATGGTCGATAATTCATCACGTGGAGTGACTTCATATCGATAAACCTCCTTACTATTACGTAGTGTTTTCTCACATGTAAAGACACTGCACTTGACCTATGAATATTAATTAATTATCAACTCTTCTACGTTTACTTTTTTACTCTTCAACACTTTCGTATCCAGAAGCGACAAAAATTAAGTTAAAAATTAGCAAATGACACAACAAATGGTGGGTGCATATTTTAATTAGTGGAACATTAAAATGTTCTTTCAACTAATTATACACGCAGTAAATTTACTTTTGCACAGTAGCCAAAACGCGGGGCCGGGGCGCCTTATTTTCCATTTTTTTTTTTGGTTTCAGTTTTTGTCCTTATTCTCCCGCAAAACGAAACAAAGCAAAGATGGCCGTCACGCAGTCACGCAACGTTCTCATTTAATTTGCCTGTTTTCGCAAAGTTCTCTTGTATATTGTTGTTGTGTTTTTAATCGTAAAATTGGATTCTTATTTTGCTAGCCAATTGTAAATCCGATCCCTTGACGTCCAAATAGAATTGGCTAGCAAGTTTCCGTGCGAGTCTGACTTTACAAGCAACCGAAGTCAGACAATAACAACGCGAACTTCAGATTTTGCGAAAACAAAGCAAAGGAGAACGTTGCGTGACGACCATCGTGGAACTGTTTCTCTGCTCTCAGTTTCGTTTTAATAGCCCATTTCCGAGTTGCTGCATGCCTCAGTTTCAAAGCGAGTCCTGGTGCACAACCATTCAAATGGAAATGAGTTGCGTAGTCTTATGCAAATCAAACTCATTTCCCTTACAATAGTTGAGCACCGAGACTCACTTCGAAACCGAGAAAACAGCAACTCGGAAATGCCCCTATGTATTGCGGAGAAGGTTTTACGAAGTAAACATTAAAATGCGGTGTCTAAAACCACCAGGCACAGCCGAGTGGTTTTAAACCCGATAAAACACCCCTGCTCGTTTTTTACACATTGGCCGTTTTTATACTAGAGACGCATAATCCGTCCAGACGAATTATGCGTCTCTCATGTTATCTTTTTAGCGTAAAGACGGGACGAACTATATGAGACGCATAATTCGTCTTGGACGAACTTGGGCAAACATTTTTTCTGCGTCTGTTAAATTCGTCTAGTATAAAGACGGGCACTAGACGCATAATGCGTCTGGACGAACTTTCCAGTTTAGTGCGTCTTCGAAGACGCACTAAAATAGATTCTTCGTCCAGACGCATAATGCGTCTTGTGGCCGTCTTTATACTAGACGAATTTAACAGACGCAGTAAAAATGTTTGCCCAAGTTCGTCCCAGACGAATTATGCGTCTCTAGTATAAAAACGGCCATTACCAAAACAACCGCGCGTAAATTCAAAACCCACATTATTTTTTTCACCCTGAAATATCTGGAGTGGAAACTCTCCCCGCTTTTAATTATGTATACTGTAATATTACTTAACAAACGAATTTTTTTTATCGAGAAAGGAATTTTAAAGTCTTTAGCGCTGAGTGACAATAATCAGGAAAAAACTGTACATCTATTCAAAAATCTGAACTCGATCGTTCCCAAATTCGGTGACAATTATTTTTCCATTGCTAAGGACCTCTGCAGAAACGGGGCGATTAAACTCTCCTGCCCTTCTACCATATGCTCCAAACTTAGTTACAAACTCTCCGCTCAGTTTAAACACCTGCACTCTGTGATTCAATTCATCACAAACCAGCAGATTTCCCGCTTTGTCCACTGACAGGCAGCTAGGTTGATTGAACTCCCCGTCCCCGCTCCCGTGCTTTCCAAATTTATAAAGAAGCTCTCCCTCCCTATTAAAAACTTTTATACAGTGATCATCTTCGTCTGACACAAAAAGATAGTTGTCGTGTTGGATACAGTGGTGGGGAAAGATAACAGAACCTTCAGTACCGATACTATGCAAAAACCGACCATCAAGTGAAAAGATTTTGATCAATTTGTTATTTCTATCACCAACAATAATGTTGCCATCGCCGTCAATTGACAGGCCAAGAGGAAACTGAAGCTGGTGTTCCCGGCTTCCTTTTCCCCCAAACTGATTAAGATAATGACCCTCATCGCTAAAGAGTTGAACTCGGTGGTTCTTAGTGTCTGCCACTATAATCTTATCATTTTGAAAAGCTATCCCAGCAGGCGAGTCAAACTCTCCCTGCTGATTACCCTTTTTACCAAACGATCTTAAGTGAGTTCCATCACTGGCAAATATCTGTACTCTGTGGTTGCCGTGCGCGCTCACTGCAATCTCATCTTTGTCATTCACGGCGACCCCCCAAGTCACTGGGTGGAATCTGAACCCTCGCTGTCTTAAGGAAAACACAGGTCTGAACTGTCTGCGCTTGATTCTAACCTCAAAAGGGCTGCCAAGAACATGTTCTCCATTGACTTTCAGGGATGCCTGACATGTTCCCGTTTCTTTGGCAAAATAGCTGATCTTATAAGTGCCATCTTTGTTATCTTGGATTTGAGGCTTGATCGCACCGACACAGCCTTCACGATTTCTTATTTCCAAAGTCACGCGATCATATTCGTGGTAACATTGTCCTTTTTGCGAGTTCCTTGTTGTTACAACAATCTCGGCTTTAAGTCCAACAGTTCCTTCGCGCATTCCTTTTCCCTGTGCGCTCGAGTCTTCCGGGCTAGTTTTGGTGAGAAAACTTTCAAAACAACCTATCTGTTGGACTTTAAGATCATCAATCAACTTTTCGTTCCCTTCAAAGAAAAAAGCCATAACATGTTCGATGTCGCAGTCAGCTGAATCTTCTTCTTCAACTTCTTCGTTAACTATTTTGTCCAGTAATTCATGGGGCTGCATGATTTGAGCGTTTACGCTTCGCTTTAAAATCATTTCGGTTTTTTCGATTTCTTTTTCTTGCATTTTCACGTCTTCTTCAATCGGACGCCTTTGATCTTCTAGAAGCTGCAACGATTCTCGCATTTTGTATTCCACCTCATCAAAGATGTGATTCTTTTGCGCTTCAACGGCTGCAATGAAACGGTCGGCAAACTGCTGCACGTCGTTTTTCACTCGTGCGGCTTGTTCTTGAATTGACATGCACTTGCCATCAATTGCCGCGATCCTTGTCATCTTCTCCACCGCTCTTCGTTTCTTTGATTCAATTGCTGCAGTGGCTAGTGATTTTCGTTCCTTTGCGGCTTTTTGCAAAAGAACTTTCGCGTGACCTTCATGGTCCAGTAAAGCACATGCATTGCAAATGGTAACTTCGCAAAGCTGACAAAAAAACTCTAATTCTTTCTTCTCGTGACCTTTCTTTCCACAAAGTGTTGGCTGCTTTAAAATGTTCTCAAAGTCTTCGTCTTTAAAGTCTTTCAAAGCCAAAGCGTGGTGGTCTCTGAAGGTTTTTATCCGGTTATGCAGAGGGAGGCAGTCATCGCACCAGAACGAACGACAAGTGAAGCAGTACGAAGATTCTCCGCTTGTTTTCTCGCAATTTCCACACTTGATGCCACCCGTATTGCACTCTGTGACAGGTAAAGCATCCAACAAACTGTTGATACGAAAGTTTGTTGGAAAAGCGTTCAGATCACCGTTTCCAGGTATCCCGAACTTCCGCCTACACTCGGGACATGAAATAGTGTCTCGAATTCCGCTCGTTTGTTGAATCCTTTGCAGGCAATGAAGGCAAAAACTGTGTAAGCAAGGAAGCTGCTTTGGATTAGTGAACGTGGTCTTACATACAGGACAACAAGCGTGTTCATGTATATTGTCTAGAAAGGTTTTAATATCCATGATAAACGAAGAGATGAGTATACGGATTTCCTTGTTGAACAGTCTGAAAAGGCCTTAAAATAATAACAAAACATCTTTGTGACTTGTGTTGTCTGGTGATCTTAACCAATGAAAGTGCCTCGAGTCAAGAGTTTTTTACATGCCAAAAAATTACGTGACATTTGCCTTCATTTTTTTTTTTTCGTATCCAGTATTCTATCGAAAATTGCTAATTTTTAGCGAAAAGCAAACGTAGACAAGGTTAACGATTACTTTCTCTTGATGTACGGTTATATTTACGATATTTATTCATTACTCTATCTATAAGTCGCAAAATACGTTGGGAAAGGGGAAATAAACCATGTAAATCGGGCTTCGAAGTTGTCGAACTTGAGAGAAGCGTCGAGAGAAGCGGTCATCACTTCAAGCGGCCTAGTCGTTTAAAACGTGCGTCCTTGAAATATGTACGGGTTGATCTTGAAAGCCTGGGATCTAATCAACATTTCGGCTGATGTGTTTCTGCGAAAAAATGGAAATTTGAAAAGTACTCCCTCGCAGATGTTAACGTTAGCGATATTGCGGGGCGCCCCCGCCCTTCTTGTAATTTGCATTACGTTTGTGTTGTTTTGTGCGGTGGAGTCCGCGCAAAATGACCAAGAAAAGAAGGAAAACGGCGATGACGGGAAATACAGCCACAAAGGATATCCATCATTTCAGGCCCAAATAAACAAGTAATGTTTGAATCTATAAATTCCAAATTTGTCGTAAATTTATTAAATTGCGTACGGTCTCACCTCTGCTAGCAGGGAAACGGTTTCATGTTCAGCATGTAATATTAAAATGTTTTATATGTTTATTGGTAGTAAACGTTGGTACGAATTGTACAAATCTGCTCAACAAGAGGCTGATGATCGTGATGAAGAACTGGATCCAGAGGAAAGCGTAGGCAAAACAAACTCCGTTTTAAGGATTCTTATACAAAAAGTCGGACTGAAGTGCGGGATCCCTAGTGTGATAATAAATTATAGACTGATCTAAGGATTCAAAACAAAGATCTGGAGATTAAATCAAACACTTGCCAAAGCCAAAACTAAGAGAGGCAATGGGGTGAAAAAACATTTTCAACTTGGAATTTTAAGATATATTATAATGAAATGGATTGTGTTATGCTCCAAACCGAGAACAATGAATTGAGGGGACACAAAAGAAAGCTTGAAGATGATATTACAGAGGAACTGGGGGTGCAAGAAGGCCAAAATTGAGCAGAAACTGAAAAGAGCTGTTGCTAAAAACAAAGAAATTACTCGCAAATTTCAAAAGAAATTGAAAGAGCTAGTCCAGAAATTAATAAAAATACAAAAAGATAAGAAATGAAGAGGTCCTGGCAAAAGTAAAACATTTGTAGACTATAGTAAAAGGCATCAAACTAGGTTTTGAAAGCAAATGGTCTCAGACTGTGAAACTTCACTTTCATTTCTTGGACTTCATAATTTTGTAGCCACTAAAGTTGAAGTATTCAATGAGTACACTCAAGAGTATGAGTCTCTCACATTGGTTGATAAGAATAACATTGAAAACTCATCTCGAACCGACACTCACTGATGAGGAGATTGATGACATAAATTTACTGCTCTACACAAAGGAAAGATTTAATATATCAAATGAAGTATACCATGAACTTTCTATGATTTTCAAGGAACTAAAAACAGTCCCTCTAACTCTCCTTTCAAAGAAAATCATAAGATTCGAGTTAAACGTTCTGGGGATGGTACCAATATTGGCAAACGACTGTAACCTTCACTGTCCTTGATGAAGGAAACTTGGCTCAGGTAGCTGATGGCAATCATGCGATAGCAGTTATAAAGGAGCCTGAAAACTACGAAAAACTTTCCAAAGCACTGACAGACATCCAAAAAGAAATCTCTTAGTGATGGTTTTGAGAGATCAAAGTACAACCACATGGCAGGCTGGGAGACCTATCTCAATGAAACCCTCAAAATTCCCTTTAACTGGTTTGTCTGTAAGGATTCAAAGAAATTGAAAGGGCGGGATCTAACAGGCCTAGAGAAACAGAAATTATTTAGGAACATTGATTTCACTAGGGTACTGCCCAATCACCAGAAATCTGATCAAATCTTGCAGTTGTGGAAACAGTTTCTAACAATTACAACCATGTTGAGTTCCACTAGTCCTTAATTGAGTAAGGACGAAATTCAGGAGGCATCAAAATCTTTTCTGGAACAGTTTTTGAAATTGTATCACACTAAGCACGTTACTCCCTACATGCATGCGCTGGTATGGCATGTGCCTGAGTTTATACAAATGTATCGTAGTATCACCCCCTTTACTCAGCAAGGTCTAGAGAAGCTCAATGACAAAACAACAAAGGACTACTTGATATCTACCAATCAACGAGGACTGGACTCGTTAAAACAAATTATAGGTCGTGGGTTCAATTCCCACCCTGGTCATAGTTTCTCTGTCCTTGTGCGGGCCCATTTCCATTAGTAGGGCTAATGCTCACATGGTTCATGTGGGGTGGAAACCTAGCACTTCACATTACACTCTAATCAGTTCAGTCTGTCGTTGACTGTGACTGACATTTCAACAACCTGTGCCATAGTCATCTTCATAGCCGAGGTGAGTTGTATCACGTCAGTTGATGGTATTGATACAGAAACAGTGTGGCTACTACTACTGTTTGGACAGGGGCGATTTCCACTCGTTGCTGTTGTATTCAGCCTTCACACCATCCCCACGAACAAACATCAAAATGACTTGCAAGTCGCTTTCAGTGTGGCTTTCTACCAGAGTATCACCAACATAAACAAACTCTTCTACAGGCTTTTTTTCATGGAGTTCCAGGAATAACATAACAAAAGTCTCCATTTACATTTTGAATTCTCTCAAACCACTTACTACCAAGCAGATCGCATAATTGAGAGTCAACACAATGGACTTCCCGTCCCCTTGACTTTTTTACAAATACAATATTTTGTAGATGTGTGTTATATATATCCATGTCAAATTATCTGCATCTCAATCTGTACCTCCTTATTTCCCGGCTGAGGCGGCTGAATAAAGCTGACGCCCTATCAGACAGGGAATCTTCACTTGGTGTGAATCGTGGTTCCAAGCGACCAATACTACTACTTTTTTCACTGTCAACTTGGTCATCTCCATCTTTCCATTCATTAAAGTCAAGTGAATATCCAATAAAGTGATTTTTCACTTTATTTTCTATTTTGTCTCAGTCAACAATCCGCAAAGAAAATATTATCCAATATCTTAGCACTATTATGATTTACTTTGAACAGTATAACTTAGGGTAATTTTTAGTACTTACTAAAAGTTACCAAAGACAAAGATTTCCTGAAATAAAATTATTTAAGGTTATTTACTGACATTGCGACAAGAAAGATCGGCTAAATAACTCTAACTAGCTACGGTCGACTATGCTATCATTTTATATAAAACTGAAAACTACGAAATTCGTAAATTCCATGATTACGACACTTTTTGCTAATTTCACTCGGAACATGATGCTATTATAATTTTCGATTACATCAACTCTAGACACCCAAACATTAGGTTCACTATGGAAAAAGAAGCTCATCACAAATTACCCTTTTTATAGATGTTTTAGTTGATAATAATGATCCCATTTCTTTTCTAACTAAAGTTTACCGTAAGAAAACCTTTACTGGGTTATTAACTAATTATTTCAGTTTCACTTCGTACTCTTACAAAGTGGGGGTCATCAGCACTCTTATTGATAGGGCCTCTAAGATTAACAACACCTGGTTGGGGCTACATGAGGACATAACTAAGCTTATGGAAATCCTAAAAAAGAATCTTTTCCCTGCCCATTTAATTGAAAGAGTTGTAAACCGTTACATTACTGGGACCCTAAGTAATCATTGTCCCCAGGGTTCCCTTCCCACTTCGCCTATATTTTATTTTAAGCTATCTTACATAGGTCATTTTCCGTCGTAACTCAGAAAAAGACCCGTCACTTTATCAAGCGCTACTTCAATGATTTGGACATCAAACTAGTTTTTTCCTCCTTTAAGACAGGCAACTTGCTTGGTGTGAAGGACCCTATCCCTGGCGGGCTTCCTTCACGTGTGGTTTATAAGTTTGTATGTGCGTGCTGTAATGCCTGTTATGTCGGCGAAACAACCCGGCATTTTTCCACACGCGTGCGTGAGCACTTAGTCAGTGATAGGGCTTCTCATATTTTCAAACACCTACAGAATTCCGAACAATGTCGCGCCCTGTCTTCAGGTGAATGTTTCCATATTTTAGATCACGCCTCTACGACTTTTCAACTCAAGATAAAAGAAGCTTTTCATATTCAAAGAGAACAACTATCTCTTAATCAACAACTGCATCACGTAAATCTAAAACTATCCTTTTAATTCTCACAATGTCACGTTTCATGTACATTCCGTTGTTACTGGCATAATTTGCACGTTTTCCGTACTTATAAATTCAACTTAACGCTTTGTACATTAATCAACTGAAGATGACAGAAGTTTCTGTCGAAACATGTCTTGTAATTTCAAAAGTTTTGTCGTTTTCTTTAAATTACTTCAGTTCAGTTGAACCTATTTCCGTCGGAAAAAGTTAAAAATTATTTAAAAGAAGCGTGGTTTAATATACTTTGAGACCTCATTTGCATACAGTTTCTCTTTATCGACTTCTTCCGCTTTTTTGGGACGTATCTTCTCGGCTTTGAGACGAACGTGGCTTTCTATTCCGCGATAAAAACCTTCCACGGGACGAGTGCGCTTTTCGGACGCCATTTTGTTTCGTCTTCTTCATTCAGCCCCAGAGCCCGCTCTTTCAAACTGCGCATGAGCGGGACCAATTTTTCAGTTTCAAGCAAGCAAAGGTCTCCCTCAAAGGGCCATTTTCTGCCATGAACATGTATATAAACTACTAATAATGAGTAGATACAGCTATTGAAAAAAGAGTAAATTATAACACTATTAAGGCCCTTTGTTTTCATTAATTTTCTTAGATATTTGTTCTTGGTGCAAATAAATCTTTCAGGTTCGTACCTGAGCTATAAAGGTACATCAGGAGCGCATGAGTAGGAGCTTGCCTCTCCCATACAAGCCCTATGAGTCAACCTTTGCTCGTATCTTTCTATTTTTAGAACGCCACGAGTTCTTCGGCTCTGCACACACTGTTTAGAATGGCCAATCAGAATAAAGTTATTGTGAAACAAAGACAAAAATAGCAAAAACAATGTATGCAAATTGTGCAAATTGATGTAAATGTGAGTTTCCTGCTGAAGGATTAGTTCTAAAAATAGAAAGATACGCGCAAAGGTTGACTCAAGGATATAATGCATTGGGAGGCTCCTAGTCAAGGGCTCCTAGTTACATGTATTTATATTTGGAAGTACCTCATTTCTTCTGCAGGTTTCAGAAGTAGTTTTTTTCCTAGAATTATTAAGTAATTGAGTAGGAGACATTCTTGTGTCAGGATACGGATCAAAATATTGATTGGACTCGTTAGTTAATTGGACATGTTAGTTATTGCAACGATAGTATCTTTATTACCGTAAATAGTAAAAATAAAAAAATAAAATGAATAAGCCGTACCAGCTCCTCCCATTCCACCGCCCCGCCGCCCCTTCCCCTCCCCCCTCCGCTCCCTTACCAAAGGAAAAACGGTGGGCAACGCCTAGTTCCCGTTTGCTGGAAACATTGTTAATAAACAAAAGGCAGTGGAATCAAAATAACTGATATAACAATGAACTTTATTCAAGTGCCAAGTATATTTAGCGCTAAGGCACTAAATTGAGACATTATACAGAAATCGAATCAAATCATCTCATTCCAAATCGTAGGCTGGTTTTTTTAGGAAAAAGGAAAAGCGGAGTACTCGGAGAAAAACTTCTCGGAGCAGGGTAAAGAACCAACAAACTCGACCTTCACGTGACGTCAAATCTAGAAATCGAACCCAGGCAACGTTAGTTGTTTTATGTTTTGTTTTACGAGACATCTGGTTTGTCTCTTCTACTGGGCAAACCTGCCCAGAGGGAAGGAGCACGAACAGGACTCGAGGTCTTATGCGAGGTGCTCCACCCTACCCTATCCAGACCAGAAAGACCAGACCACAACACCGGGAACTACATGCCCTACTCTTTACGACAAGTGTGCAGGTTCTTTTACGTCACACAGGATTATGAACATTGAAGGGTTGTGAGACGGGACCTCCGGCTTATCGTCCTTATCCGAGAAGACTAGAGAGTCTAACCGTTTGCAGATGTAATTACAAAGGCAGCACTTTCTCCTCAGTTATTTAAAGACCCTGAGTGTTGGTCCGGCCGGAGTTGAACTCACGACCTCCCCCGTGACAGCCCGGTGCTCAACCAACTGAGCCACCGGTGCGCGGTAAATAGTGCGTTATCCCTGTTTAGTATGTGGAGATTCAGCCTCAACGGTCGGATAACATCGCAAAGTATACCAGAATTGATACCTCAAGCCTTCAATATCAGGAATATTTTGGCTGTACTCCTGTCCTTTCCCCACTTTGTTACATTTGTGACAATATCCTGAGACAGCCGCTTGAAGGTGTGAAAGGCAAACAGATTATGATGTGTGCCAATGATTTTTTCATTACACTTACGAATCTTTCTCAGGCAGTAACGAAAGGATTTTGAACAAATGACCTCTGCGATACAGGTGCAATGGTCTACTAATTGAAGTACTACCAAGCCAACTGGGAATATGTGGAATATCAACAGTTCATCCTATCTGCTGGAACAAAAAGAGTTAAAGCGGTCGAGAGATGTTGATCTGGTAAAGCAGACTTCGGTGTTATTTGGGCTCACCATCTGGCAGTGTTTTAGCAAGAGGGGCTCTATGATAAGACTAATCAGCGCAGCTGCCAATTCTCCCGCATCCAAAGCAATGATAATATACCCCATGGCGAACTCACGATAAGGTTCCACGAATCTGCCTCTGAAGAATGTTAACGCAGTTCCATACAGACCACCGATATCTAAACCGCTAGAAAATAAAATCAACAAAACGAACCACACGTTCGTTAAGTATCTGTACCAAGCTGCAAAGATCAAAACCACAAGCATGGCTACTTGTATCGCAACCGGAATCCACAGATACGGTCGGAACTTGACTTTTTCAATCCACTCTTCTTTGATAAATGATAGTGCGAAAAGGTAAGATCTTCCCAACACCTCGCCAGCTGTTACTGCGAAAATATAATACTGATAATGATCGCGGGGCTCGAAAGGAGCGTTGGGAAATGCTATAGTTGTCACCACAGATTGAATGATCATATATTCGGTAAGCCATCCGATAAAAAGCGGTAAAAGATCGGGTAGCATTTGCCAAATTATCTGGAACTTTGTGCAGTGCGATAGTGTACCATTTCCGCTATTTTTGGAGTGATCGTCTTCGTCCTCTGTTGAATATAAAGAAACAAGTCATGAAAATTTGTGGAAAATCATAAACTTCTGAAAGCCGGGCCGGGACGAGATCCTTGAAACATAACACTTTTACGAGCTTCAAATTTGTAAAATGTATGTGGTGCTCCAGGTTAATACATGAACAACAAGTTGATGCCAACGGTATCTTCGTTATTTACGGCCACCAGTCAAAGCTGCTGGCCGCGTAAGTGAATTGGATTAAATAAAAGATAAATTGTTCATTTGTTTTAGAAATACTAAAGAAAGTCCTTCTCGAGTGGAGAGACTTTATTTTTCGATTCGTTGTATCCGGAACAAAATACCTTACCTTTGGTCTCCAGTGCAGTGTATTCTACTCCGGAATGCTTACAATCCCCTGGGGGGCTAGGAGACTCCAAGCATTTCTTGTCCATGAGGTAATAGCAAACAAATATTAAAAGATAGAGGGTTGTTGTTGCAGCAATTGTAATTTGAGGTGAAACACACGCCCAAGTTGTCATGGCTGAAATGCAAAAGAGAACCGAATTATTAATATTAAAATATATAATAATAATAATAATAATAATAATAATAATAATAATAAGAAGAAGAAGAAGAAGAAGAAGAAGAAGAATATTTTTGATTCAATATAATTTATATTTACAAAATTGTCATAAACAAGAATTAAAAAAAAGGTTTATAGAAGCTATAAAAAATGCACATTTTTTTTTTCTTCCTTCTTCTACCTTCACTTATTCAAAAAAAAAAACTAATAATTGAGTAATTGAAGGAAAAAAAAACAAAATCTAGCGTCCTGAAAGTCCTCTTTCGATGTCCATCTCTTGTCGGTTAAGATTCACTCTCCTCATTGAGCGCGATCCCCTCAAGCATAGGAGGGATGTTCTCAGGATGGCAAATGAGATTCTAGTTCTTATACAAGACATCGTAGTCGAGTCGTCTTCGCCTTTCTTGACTAACAGGAGTTCTGCTAGTCGCTTGTAATAGACTTGACATTCAGGTGCCATGACTCCTGTAACGGTGAACACCAGCGGTGTAAACGTGGCTTCTTCCACCTTCATAACTCTGATTGCGTACATACGTTTCTTCTCGTTTTCATGCTGGCGATACATTTGCAGAGGGGTAAGGTCTTTGTAAGATTCCGCATTTAAGTGACACACCCGTACCTTAAACAATGCGGAACTTCGTCTAGACCAAAAACCCGAGCGTCAAGGGCTGTATGAGCCCCCCTAGCTAACGACTCACCGGTGATCTCTTGCAGAACAGGTTTAACTTCAACATCATGACAGACCAAATTAAGCATCTCCGCCTCGAGATCCCGCAGTTCGTTATGACGTTGTATAATGAAGCCGCCCCGTTTACAAATCATTGCGTGGTCGACATTGAAAGGTTCTCCACAGACTCATACATTTGGAACGTCACTAATAATAATAATAATAATAATAATAATAATTTATTATGCTTGCTGGGCAGGGAAAGGATCCTGCGAATGACCCTCGACACCTAAAGCTATGGGATATTGCTCGATACTCTATAG
>NC_090886.1:11747543-11750043 GCF_036669925.1 Montipora capricornis | reverse complement strand
ATCTTTTGTTTTTGTCCACCAACAGAACGGAAAGGAAAGGAACTTTATTTAAGTGTCTAATCTTCTAGCGCTGTAGAGCACTAATCGGGGACAATGTAAATTGAAATGAACAAGTTAAAGCAAAATCAAATCAAATTTTGGTTTTTGAGGAGAGGGGAAAAACGGAGTACCCGGAGAAAAACCTCTCGGTGCAAAGTAGAGAACTAACAAACTCAACCCCCATATGACGCCGAACCCAAGCCACATTTGTGGGAGGCGAGTGCTCTCACCACTGCGCCATCCCTGCACCCCAATGATCATAGTAACGTGAAAATTACGTTATCGCCCAAGATGGAAAGACTTGTGTCACACACAAGTTTTTGAGAAAAATTGTTAAGAATTGTGCGGCTAACTTCGATCAACATGTAGATGTATTATTCACTGGAGGACGTGCGCGTCGCTCCTATCGAAACGTAAACTTGAAAATATCATCACTTACCCAGATAATATAGAGGAGCTATCACGAAGCCTGTCCCAGTTCCCGCTGAATATACAGTCAGACAACTGCCATGGTAAAACGAGGTCAGAGCGGAAATCGTCACCTCAGAGACACCAAAGGCAAAAGAAGCAAGTCCTATGCCAATTAGCTTCCAATGAACCTGCTCGGCAACGGCAACCATTAGCGCTCCACTTATGTATGTTAGCGTGACAGCGCTGATACGGACTGTGTATGAAACAGTTTTCATAAAATATGGTGCGATTAAAGACACCAGAAATTTAGGAAAGATATTAGCGATGAGAACCGTAGATGTTTGTATCCACGTTCCAGCTAAAATATCTTGAGCACCAGCCAGAATTAGCGAATAAGCAAAATAGGATAATGTTCCAAACACAAAAAATGCGATGATTGTCATACGGCCAACGAGTTCCAGTCCAATGGTGTTGTCGTCGTCCATAGCTGCCACTTTTTCATTTTCTGCTTCAATTCCCTCGTGATTTTGTCTGGTACTTTCTGCCACCAAGTCCAACATTAGGCAGGCGAATTGCAATCAACGAACTGTCTTATATCCCTCGTTTATTCAAAGTGATGATGGCGGAGCCATTTTTGTCTTCACGCATTGCTAACCCCCATGTGATGGAAAGGAATAACTTATTGGGGAATCATTGTGACTGTCCTCTCTCTCAAATAAATTTAAATAAAGTGAGTCAAATAATACATGCAAGAATTTCAGGGTGTTGATTGGCAGACAGCACGTCAATTAATCCCATACAGAGTACGGCCAACGCGTTCCAGTCCAATGGTGTTGTCGCCGCCCATAGTTGTCACTTTTAAATTTTCTGCTTCAATTCCCTTCTGATTTTGTCTTGTACTTTCTGCCGGCATTTAACTTCTTTGATAGCAATTTAAGACCATTTAAGCCACAATGTTCATTTTTAAGATAAAACACGGACTTCAATTTCCGTGGAGTTGTCCCGGCTGACCGAGCCAAAGGCGGGTTTAATACCCTTCTTTGTGTTTCTCATATAATAAATGATTCGCCCTATAAATCTTCTCGGTACCTGCAGAAAGACCCTATAAACGGGGCCTTACTCGTGCTTATTTTTCCAAATTGCACTAGAAATCACGTGATCAAAAAAATACAAACACGAATACGAAATAAGCTCTTTGCGTTCATAAAACACCATTAAGCCAGTTTAGGATAATCCCAGCTCCGTCAAACGTAACATGCAAATTTCCTGTTGAAGTTCAGTGCTTTGTTTTCGGAAACAAAGGGATTTCTAAAAACCGTTCAGTGTAAAATGCAGATGACACTCTTTAACTTAATAAGAATGCCTAATTTTGGAGCTGAGGCTGAACGTTCTTGTTTATTTTTGCGATGTGAAGTTGAAAACGTTCTTAACATGTTCTTAAATTCAAATCAACGCGGACGTGACCAGGAAACCGATCAAAGTGCTTCCTTTGCTGGTGTTAAAGTTATTTTGGAACGATTATAAATAAGAGCTGCTCATTATTACAAACTGAGATGTGTATCATGTATATTTTAGAATTATCCTGCCAAATCGCGCGGAATGTCCGCTGATACTTAGCCGACAAGGCCATAGGCCGAGTTGGCTAAAATCAAGCAACATTAATCCGCAAGATTGAGAAGGATAATTGTTTTACTTTTTATCACATTGATGACAAAGCACAATTGTCTACGTTTACTGGAAAATAATTGCTGTAAAAACTACCAGGGTGACCAGCTCTCTACGTCAGTGGCTTCATAGCTCAGTTGGTTAGAGCGTCGCACCGGTATCGCGAGGTCACGGGTTCAAACCCCGTTGAAGTCCTGAATTTTTCAGGCTTCTTTACGCAATTGGAAAAATTGCGTTTATAACCTCGAGGATCATAGCTTCACTTAATTTCATATCCGCAGTTCATATATGATCCATTTCATATATCATTTCTTCATTGAGTCATTCCTTACAGGATCTTTGGAACCCACAAATGACCAGCTCCCTACGTCAGCGGCTTCATAGC
>NC_090886.1:11720043-11730043 GCF_036669925.1 Montipora capricornis | reverse complement strand
TGGAGGCCGAAGCCAGTGCGCACTGTGGAAAGCGAAGACGAAAATACTAGCGACTATGATGAAATCAAAACAGTAGATTTGAACCTCGATGACGAGATTAATGCCATGACGGCACGCAAATTTCCGAAGCGCCTTTTCGCAGCAATAAATGTGGGCAAGACGCCAGGGGCCAGTTGTTCAAACGTTGGATAGTGCTATCCAGCGGATAAACACTAGCAAAACCAATAGAGTTATCCAGGGGATAGTGAAAAATCCAGTGGATAGCGCTATCCATCGTTTGAACAACTGGGGCCAGTACGTTTTCAGCTCGATAGCGGATCGTCATGCAACGTCATCTCGGCGGAAACCCTCGAAAATTGCCTGGGTCAAGTTGAACTAAAGAAGACAACAAAAGGCTCTCCATATGTCCCACATGGAGGGGTGTCTACGACGGGCAAGAGATTGCGTGTATTGGCCGGCCATGTCCAGTGAGGTGAAAGACTTCATTCTGAAGTGCGAAATTTGCCGTTCTGTTGATAAGAAGCAGCCAAAGGAAACTCTTATTCCCTATGACGTCCCTGACCGTCCGTGGGCCAAAGTGGGGGTTGATTTGTTCAATTTCAACAAGACCAACTACCTGATAATCGTGGATTATTTCTCTGCATTCTGGCAGATCGACCCTCTAGAAAACACTACAGCCAGCCACATAATCAGAAAGATGAAGATGCAGTTTGCCCGACATGGTATCCCGATATCTGCGTTTCGGACAACGGCGACGCTCAGCAAGCAATGGAAATTTGAGCTAGTCACGACTTCACCGAGATACCCCAAAAGCAATGAAAAAGTCGAAAATGCCGTCGGAGCAGCCAAACGACTGATGAAAAAGGCGAAGAAGAATTCTTCCGATGCTTAACTTGCTCTCCTTGACTACAACAATACGCCATTAGCACAAGGCCTAGATGCCAGTCCAGCACAGCGACTGATGAGCCGCCGAACAAAAACTCTCCTGCCAACAACAAAAAATTTGCTAGTTCCTGAAGTAACCTTGGGGCAATACCAGAAGATTCTGGCCAACAAGCAACGCCAGGCAAAATACTACAACAAAGGGGCTCATGATCTCCCCGCGTACGTTGATTTCAGGAGACGTTGTCAGAGTGAATCTCTCACCCGACAGCCTCAAACAAGAAGACTTGCAGAAGGCACAAGTCAAGGCCAAGGTTGTGGTGCGGAGCTACGAGGTAGTAACAGAAGATGGCAAGAGATTTCGACGCAATCGTGTTCACCTAAGGAAATCAAATGAAACCTTCAGCACTCGCCAACCGACGGGGAAGTCGCCATTTGGGTATGTTCCAGGAGACTCTGTCACCCCGCCTATTGATCCTGTCGCTGATCAGTCTCCAGGTGGACCAGCTCCAACACCTGCGACAGATCCACTCGGAAATTCCCAAGAGTCAGTTACCACACTGCCGAATGATAGTCCCTACCGCACCCGGTACGGCCGTGAGATCAGGCGACCGAAGTACCTCGGAGATTATGTCGAGATAAAGATAAACACTGCTTGAGTTTGAACTCAATTTAAGTTCAGGTTATGCCGTGACAGAGACAGACACTGGTTGATTTCCGAAAGCCAGTTTTAGTTTTGTTTGTTTGTTTGTTTCCTTGTTTTTTGTTTTTGTTTTTGTTTTGTTTTGTTTTGTTTCGTTTTTATTTTTATTTTTTTATTTTTTTTTTGGGGGGGGGGGTGGGGGGGGGGGGTTCATGTTGTTGTTTTCTAAAGGGGAAAAGATGTAACACTAGGATTAAAGCAGGGATCGGTTTACGTCAGGTGATCTCGCCTGGAGTCACGTTTTGGTGAGCAGCCCAGCCATGTTGTAATTCGGAGAACTCTGAGTACATATGAATTAAGTTCTGATCCAAACTCCTTGTCCAGTGTTGTCCTTAATCTTGCGGCTCGTTACACTCGAGGCATTTTCGCGAGGAGGATTACACCATAAGCGAAGATGGGTCGATTTTACACAGGTATTGTTAACTGGAATGTGTTTTTACAATTGTTTAACATCATTGAAGATAGGTGTAGGGATCTGAAATACTGGAAATCACCAACAACAGCTGCGACAAGGGAGACCTCGCATCCTGTCGATGCTTGATGAGTATTTTTTAACTCTTGTGAGATTGAACCATGCCTTCCAAGAGGAACATCTAGCATATCTTTTCAAAGTATTTAAGTCAACAGTTTCAAGAGTGTTCCATTCTTGGATTAACGTACTTTACTTTGAATTGGGATCTCTTCCCATCTGGCAAAGCAAGGATTTGATCTGGGAAACTATGCCAGTTGCCTTCAAAGAAACGCATATTTAATGAGTTGCTTGGATGACTCGGATGATCACCTGAGATGGCTTGCACCCACTGATCTAAATAATTTAGATTATATGGGTATTACCCATTTAGATTGTGTAACACGGGTGTTTACAACTGTTGGTTCCATATCTAATCCATATTTCACGGCCTTAGTCTGCACCTTTGTTAGTGCACATAGACTATGTAAGAATTTGTCATTAATTGGGGCTTTTCTAGAAACAACATCTCCAAATCTTGAGGCAGTGATTCTGAATGCCCGCTCTTGATACCAAGCAGAGCAGCTCGACTGACTTCTCGTGTTTTTTTCGATATCAATGGTCTTTTCTGAAGATAAAATAATGTTTGATAGAAACGCTTTCTCTTCGTCTCGAAGGGTAGGTGGTGGACCTTTTCTTACATCTTCTGGTAAACTAATTATTTGTACAGGGAAGTCAAACACTCCCTCTAGGTATTCACTATAAATAGTCTCTACTACGCTACGGGAATAGACATCTCTCAACTGATTTGCTAACGGACTTCCCTCTAAGAAATTTCCCCATGGAAGAGACTGGTACTTTGCTGAATTCGAGTATTGGAGCCAAGAAGCATAAGTGGTAGGGCTGTTAACAGAGATATTCTCTCCAAGTTTTTTAATATTTGTCTCTGTAATAACTCGTTGCTCTTGGATCGTATAGATACTCTTATACAGTCTTTGGTGCCATTTCGCGAAGCGTGCGATCGATGTGTGTGGTTTTATAAACTCGGATTCAAACCATCTCTGTGGTTCCAGTGAAGCGCCCCGAGTTCTATGCCACTGCTGTAAATGCGAAGTTGGCGAGTGATCATCGCGCAGTTTTGCCATTACATGGGTAAATAATGCCGCTAAGTGCTGGCATTTTCCTGTTCCAGCTTTACACGAACACTGAGTGGCAGCCTCTGTGCCAACTTCTCCGCTATCAAATACAATTCTTAGGGAGTGAGGAGCTTCCGTCTTCCTCATCGAGCGATACTATTTTGCTTTTACGACGCAACAATCAGCTAAAAACAATAACTTAACGTCCTCAAGGTACGTTTCGTGGTAGTACTTGTTCCCTTTTCTCTTGCCCTTTTAGATTTCGAGCCACTTGCTCGCGCAATCCAAAATATCTGTAATGAATTCGCGTTCTGTTGCATTTCGACTTGCACGCTTTCCGCCATGTTGCAAATATTCCATACCCCAAGTTTCCAGTCCTCCTTCGGTCGGCGCCATTTTGGAGAAGGGTCTATTTTTGGAATATTTTTCATCTGACCAATCAGAGAGCACACAACTGCTGTGACGTCAGGACAGTAGAGTTTTTCCCGCCCGCTGAATGCTGATCGGTCAATTCAAATTTCAGAGGCCCCGGCCGAATATGCAAGGAGTGTTCTTTTTAGGACTTTTTTAGCATAATCCTGATGTTTTTGCCTTATTAAAATATTCAAAATAATGCAAGCATAATTTTCCAAAGCTAACACTATTAGGTGGCAGATGGAATGTTATTGCCGTCACCCACAAAAAAGTGTCTCACGATTCCTTTTTCGCACGTGCCAGTTTCACGTGGAGTGTGCCATACATGAGACTTAATCTCGTGTATGGTCACCGCTATCAAGGCAAATCGCGACATCAACACAAACGGAACTCCTTTGATCAAGCACTGTTTTAACGTATTGGAAACTAGAATTTATTTGAAATTGGTAAGTTTGAATTGAGTCGTCTTACAATGTCTTGCATAGCTAGTTTAAACTTAAGTTTGTTTTCGTCAGCTGTGAATTCAGCAGTAAAACAGCAGCTTCGACAAAGTCCACCGGTCGGAAGAAAAAAAAAAGCTAAATCTCTGGAGCATACACAGTGAAAAGAAATCATTTTGTGTGGACTGCAAAGAATGCAGGCTGCCAAAAGCAAAATATTGATTTCATTAAGGTTAACGCAATGCATTCAACATGGATCCTTTCAAAAATTTGGTTTTATCAACGGAGTTGATAATGTAAATTGGCCACCGTACAGAGATTCTAAAAGCTGACGTTTCGAGCGTTAGCCCTTCGTCAGAGCTTTTAGAATCTCTGTACGGTGGCCAATTTACATTATCAACTCCGTTGATAAAACCAAATTTTTGTATACTACTTCCCCACCGACGCAGCACCACAGTTTCTTTAGAAACTACCCCCTCATGGATCCTTTCAAGTCTAACTTCCCCAATTATCTAGCTATAAAGTTCCTTTGTTTTAGCTTAACCATAATTTTTGCAGTCCTGTTTTAAAAGCTTCTATTCCTTGCTATCGGTCTTATTTTCCATTGATAATTAGAATTTTAAGAAGAAATAAATGGTGACTGTTCGGCGAAACCGTTGTTAGGGTCGTCACGCAACGCTCTTCCTCGTAAGTGACGCGAGCAGGGGTTCCCGAATGTGAATGAAAGGATAGGCAAAGGTTGTTTTTCCTTCATTGTGGAAGAGCCTCATTCCCCTTTAATCAAGGAAACACTTTCTACTGACGCCGCTACATAGGGTCTTCCAGCAGGTAAATATCTCCCAAAACGAATGACGAACATTTATTTACTGAGCTGGAGGAAAAATTGTGGTTTGGGACACGCTCTAATGAACGTAGCTACAGTACAATCGTTTTCTTTCTTGTGCGTCTAGTCACAAGATGGAGCTACAATCGAGACCGGGATGTTTCATGTTCTCTTTAATCGCCAAGTGTTTCTTCTCTTACTTTGCTAAAGAGCAGGCAATGATTGCGGTAATGTGGACACCATTTGTTTTGCCAATGTAAATACTCATCTCACGTGTGCACGCTTCGAGATCACGTTTGTTGACCACACTCATGTGCGGCTGTGCGAAAACGCAGTTACGTAATGCTCTCAAAGCGACCTCGACAGACAACAGGACGTTCACGGTTGACTCTCCTCTGCAATTTTAGCTTCGATTTTTGACGTTTATAAAACAGAATCTTCGCAAACCAAACGTGGAGTAGCAAGTCTTAGGAGGATAATTCGAAGTGAAGACTTTGCCGAGATAGTTGACTGTTTTCTTTTAAAAAATTCGCCCGGATTAAAAGGTTTGTTTGTAACGTTAAAAGCGTACCACATGCTACAAACTAATCTTGAGATGATTCTGGTAATTTGTTTCCGATATTTATCCTTCTATTCCTAGCTGTGTGAAAATTAAAGGAAGACTGATGGGTTATGAAGAAAACTATACACTGTTTCTCGTTAAGTTAAGCTTTGAATATTCGGTGTAAAGGTGAAGACATAGTAGTAGTACGTTTCAGTTTGAAACCGGATGATCGAACATTTTTCCAGTTGTACCGTTGAATTAAGCTTTGCATGCACAAAAAGATATTTTTATCCAACATCACAAGCAGAGACAAAAGTTTGAGATTTGTAAGTGCCCTCACGTGCCATGTACTTGAAGCTCGTGCAGAAGTTCTGAGGTGTTCTCTTCCCATACAACAGGTATTCTACATGGTGTTTAGCCTATGACACTACTGCGTCCCTACATGGCGGAAGACTACGAAGACGTTAGAGGCCACCTTAATGTAGGTATCTTTCGATTAAACTTAAACTAGCCACCCAATGCAAAGTAGTAAGTTCGTATTTCAAGTGAGTTTAACATGGAAATACCAACCCTCTATAAAGATCTATACCCATCTACAGCTCACATAAATTGTGAATTTCACCATTATTTAAGTTCCTGAAAGCTGTTATCTGTATTTCGTTTGACAGACACGATTTGGATCGTGTACACTAAAAATTGATGTAACATCCTTAGGAACTGTACCATTGGAATGCTCTTGGATTTAAGGCACACTAAGAAAAACAAATGCTTAATGGGGAGACTAGAATTTTAAAAAATCACATCGAAGCGGATGCGATCAAAATGTTGATTTTGATGAGAGTGGAAAACTAGAGTGTTCATAAATACTTGAAGCAGAGTAGAGAACCATGAGACTCACCCTCATAAACCCAAATAACAGGAATGGATCCTGTAATAGCTTATTAGAACAAGTTCTTATCACTCGTGTGTTCATAGACTCAAATGGTTGAATGAATGAATATGTAGTTAACCACTCCCCCAGGGGCTTTCTAGGGTAAACGAACATCACTTTGTGGGGAACTGCTTCCAGCAATTTGAAATACACAACGCATTACAATGCATGGCTTACTGTTTATATCAATGTTAACTTCAGGTGCGCGCTGATTGGCTAATTTTTGACAGCTCGCTCAGCGTGACATCATATATGGGCTATATGGGTATGTGCAGCCCCAAACGGTAGGGTTTTTCAGCCGTTTTGATCATAAATAGGGTATCGATTTTGGCCAATTTTCCACCATTTAGGCCATAAATAGGGTATCCATTTTTGCAAACTAGTCTTGAATTCATTTTTTTATTTAGAAGCTACTTCTTTATCATGTAACCTACCTAATAAAAGCAGATAAACATTGCCTTTAACATTGGTCTGAACTAGGGAAATAATCATAAGGAAGGTCTGCACCAGGGTATTGATTTAAGGGTCAGGTCATAAATTGGGTATCAAATTTTTGGTCAGGCCATAAATAGGGTACGGAAAATTGCAGATTTTGGTCATAAATAGGGTGAGAGTTTTGGGAACCGGGCCACACACCCCTACCCAATTTTTCTGGGAGTATCCCCCCCCCCCCCCCCCTGCAGGCTAATGTTTGATTGCTATAGGAACAAACCCTGAATGATAATGATATATTGTTATGTATCATCTGTAAGAGTTGCAATCATTTGAAAGATACAAATAGTCAGTTATTATTATTATTATTATCATTATTATGCGGTATTGCTGCTGTTATTATGATCATCACATGAATGGTGTACTAATTACCGTAGTTGCTGAATTTCTATTGTCTTCATCCAAATCTGTTGAGTCAATCAAGGCATGTAGACTAATGCCTCAGCTCTCCCTCTGACTTTGTCAATTTTGTACAGTCCCCCAAATGAATCATGTCTGTGAAGAAAGGCAAATACGTGTTAATAGTGTTGAACCTTAATGTGTGAGAAAGGAAAATTCTCACATTTTTGGCATGAATCACCCTCATTCTTCAATCTTATTTGTACAGGGAAATGTATTGGTCGAGAGATCCCACGCAGTACACACAATCAGTGCTCGTAATAACCACCTTGATGTCCGTTCTTGTGGTGCTGACAGTAGTGGGTTACATCCAGCATTGTCAAAAGAGAAGACACTAGCTGAAAACAGTGTCTACACCAAAGGCCTCCATCATCATAGGCGTCACCATCATGGCCACAGCAAGGGGGGTAGAGTTGGGAAAAGTTACAAAAACAATGCAGATCGCTTTGGTCGAACCGCTGCTATTCTGCGTCAAGCCGGCCTCATGAAACTTACACTGCAAATAGCTCAGCTGATCAAAACCAATGAAGATCTTCAAAAAGAAATTGATGAACTGCAGCGAGAGGCTATGGAATTTAGTGAAAATCTACGAAGTCAGATTCAACAGAAACTCTCTGAGCAAAATGGAAATTACTAGTTTGGTGCCGTTTGAAGTGGAAAAAAAAAAAGAATGGTTTCATTTGTATTTCTGTGTGGCTGTAGAAGCTGTTTCTGGGGGGGATTTAAAATCTAGAAAAGCTTGTCTTGTATTATATTTGTATTTTGTTAGGCTTTTTGGAGATAAGAAGAAACTGCAGTTACTGTACTAGCAAAAAAGTTGTACATCAAATAATTATTATTTGCATTTTGCAATCTACATCTGCATACTATGTCTATAGAAACGAAGTAACTATAAAGTTGTGCCATTTTTAATCACTAATAATTAAAGTTGTGAATAGCAAATACTGTATTTGTGCTTAATAGTCAACATACTTGATTTGTATTCAAATTTGAGATTTTTACTATAGAGATTTTACTATAGGGTTGGCGCATATGTTGGGTTCAGGATTTGAACCGCGTGGAAAATTTTACGTTTTGGGACCCTAATCAAGATTCCCTAAGGATTTCCATGGCGACCGTAATCGCAAATTGGTAATAGTCTAACGCCATCTTGGTTGGGGCCAAACGCGGCTTATATTACAGTGAATGTATGGGACTTTGGCCGAAACTCCGCTGCAAACAGGCAGATTTTAAAAGTTTTAAAATATATTTAGTCGTTTTATTCATATCATTCACTCAACGAAAAATTAGATCATCACACAAAGCACAACGTCTGAAATTTTGATATTAAAAATCTCATGTCGCTCCAAATTTCGCGGGAATTTGCAGAATTTGTTTACAGGGGTTTATATGACATTTTACAAATTTCGTTTACGGTCGTTACAGCTTGATTCTGATCGTCGTACTTCACGAAAATAATCTCAGTAGAAGTACTTTTTGAGAGGTATTCTCGCTATCAACAATCCTCAGACCTTAAAGGACTAATAATGGTTCAGAGTCGGCAAAATTCCCATACATTCAATGTAATTTAAGTCCTGTTTGAATTGCCGCCCAACCAATATGGCGTCAGAAAACGTGAAAAGGTCTGTTGATAGGGGCAGATAGGATTTGGGCATTCGCAAACACTCATTGTTATTTAGATGAGGCAGACTACCCTTTTTCCAAAAGGAGTCGTCTCTGTTCATCTTCAATAATATCTGCTGTGCAAAAGTTCTCTCCTTACCTCCGGCATTCCCTCGTGGATGTACCACTCTACTTCTTTGCATTCTAATGATTCTTCAGCTGGAAAATTTCCCGAGAAGAGGGAGACCATAGCTGGCGACCACACCAGGCAGGTATGTGAAAATAAAATGCATGTGCACACGGACGACTTGAAGGTTGGGGTATGAATGGAATAATGTTCAAAACACCGCGGCTGGGAATCTGTTGGACTGGCGCGGCCAGTCCAACAGATTCCCTTTGCTGATCCGAAAGAGCTTCGCGCGCCATATTTAAAGAGGGACCCTGGAAACAAGGATGTTTGGCATTTTTTGCGCACGTTTTGACTGCACGCGACTTAATACACATGCAAATTTGCACACGTAAAGGGCACGTGAAATCGTTTGCGAAAACTAGAACTTCCAGAACTGACAACTAAAAGAGACGACTTTGATTCTTTCTCGTGCTGAACAAAACAAACGTGTAGAAAGGGGCTGTATATAGATTTGGTCGCACAGAAATTCAACGGAAGATACACATTTTCGTTTCACCATGTACTAGTATAGGCATGTGTGAGGTGCTCAACGAAACCACACTCGACGGTGCATCGAAGACAAGTGAATGGCTGATGAAAAATAACTTTGCTGCGAATTGCAGCGATCAGAATTCCACTTCTTCTGAAGAAACTCCGGTTGCGAGTGCTCCAGTTGGAAAACTTAGGAGCCCAAATCGAACGATTTTGAAAGCGACTCTTTACGAATCTGCTTCGCGGAAGCACCGTCGGCATAAGCGAAGAAGTACAAAGAGACATCATGACCACATTGCGGGAAACACTGAAAGGTTCAACAATACGGCCGAGATTCTTCGGCGCTCGGGACTTTTGGAAATCACACAGAGTATTTCTAGGCTTGTCAATGATAACAAGAAATTGCAAGGTGAGATTGACAAGCTGGAACAGGAAACAAAGGAGCATAGTAAACAATTGCAAAGACAACTGCAGAAGAAACTCGAAGCCGAGAGCGAGGCAAGGGGCTCATGTAATCCCGAAGGA
>NC_090886.1:11707543-11715043 GCF_036669925.1 Montipora capricornis | reverse complement strand
GTGATAATTTGTTTGTTTACAAAAATGTTCGCTTATAAAATGGCGCGTGATTGTCACGATGTCCGAACAGTAATTTCATTTGTTCTGTGTAAACTCAAGGTAAAGAAGTGGTTTGTTTAGTTGAAAATTTGCGCTACATATCCTCTTATGACGAATTGTATTAACTTTCTGAACAAATTGGAAATAATTATTTTCTTGACTTCGTTTGATTAATAAGGGAAATGTTATTTCCAGCGACGGATCAAGCTTTTTTTCATATTTCGAAAGTAAAATTTAGGTGGCTGTCAATCAAATGTATCTGTGACAAATGCAACTGCTGCCAAGAGAACACTACTATTGTCAAGGGAACACCAAAATTTTACTTTCGAAATATATCAAAAAAGTGTCATTTAGGGGGCTTGTGTGGCTGCATGATAATTTGAATGTACTGCGCATGCCAACATAAAGTATTAAAAGGTCGTGTAAGCTCCTCTAATCCCTAAAAGGCATTTATTTTGGTACCCTTTCACACCTACACTGTAAACCGGCCTAAACCGGCCAGGAGTCAATGGTTATATTCTACATTTCCATCAGGAGGCCCATTCAAGACACGTTCTGACCACCCGTTGAATTTGTTCCTGGTACTAGTCCCTGGTTCAATGTCCTAGCTGCACTTGTAAATAGCCAACTGGTTTGCCTCCGGCCAGTTGGGATTCTTAAAAAAGTTGTTCTGTTCAATGCTTGAAGATATTAGCTACTAGCTATTAAAGGGTAAATAATGATACTTTACTTACTTATTATTTTACTTATCATTCCCATCCATACAGTTCTGCATTCCCATACATTCTGTCTAAACTCAAAATACAACAACGGTCACACATTTTGTTTGGGTGCCAATTCTGAATCGTCACCACTTATGCTGTGTGGGAACTGTGTTAATAAACATAAGCCTCAGAGTTGGTGTGAAATTTGGCATAAATAAATTTTGTCTGGGAAGTTAAATCCTTTCAGCATTCTCTTTGAATGGTTCAATCTGCAATTGCAGATAACAATGACCAATTAATTACCTCAGTCTGAGTCCCTAAGTTGAACAGGACTGATTCTCTCCAACACAATGTGCTTTTTTCACAGGCTAATTTTTTTGCAGATTCATGTCACAATTCTTGGATACAAATAGTTCCCTGCCAAATATTCAGAAACAGGAATATTGAACATTACCTAATAGTGATCATTTTACACAAACACAGACAAACAAAGCAACAAAATATTAAGAAAAGTACTTCCTTTTCTCCTTAAAATAGGCTGAGATTCTCTCAGTTAAGAGCCCATTGTGTCAACCACAAAGTAATTCTTTATTTTGCCTATCCCCTTACCACTGCTGGCTTGCCAGTGAGTAATTAGGCAACACAATGAAAATGGAACAAAATGTATAATGGCCTTGGAGTTTACTTTGGCCAAAATTTGTTGAAACAGTGTCTTCAACCTTATAGGCACAGTGGGGCCAATTATTCAATGACTTCCTTCCTGCTAGGCTATGCAAGGATGTCCAAAGTAGTGCCATCTATAGAGAAAGACATCTTCTCAGATGTAGGGGTGGGGAATGGTACCTCCAAAATCTTAGCATTCGCAAACTTTTCATCTGATCTCAAAATCTTGACAGCCTTTGCGAAGAGTCTCGTTTACGTTGCATATAGTTCGGTGTGAAGTCTTGCATGTTTTGGTCTTGGTCTCGGATTTGCAAACAAGGGTTTTGGTGTCTCAGCAAGTCTCAGATCTTATCATTGGTTACTCCTAGGTGAGGGACAACTGGAGAGAAAGTAGAATTCATATATTTGAGCAAACATGAACGTGGGGAAAAAAGGGTGTCATACCTCAATGTGACCTGACTCTTGGTATAATACAAAAAAAGTATGCCATTAGGTTCTGGGATGTAGTGATCATATTGATTCCAGAAGTGTTTTAGTTCCTGATAGAACTTTCCCATCCCTATAATAAATAAATACATGTATGGTATGTATGATCATAATGTCATGACGTCAGGGTTTTTAACGTGGCTTTGCTTCATATGATTATATGTAGCTGCTTAATATTGGCCAGAAGGTTCTTGGCAAACACTTCTTCAGGAGATTGATGAAAGCAACGTTTTATGGCCACTTTGTGGCTGGAGAAGACCAGGAAGCCATAAAACCTGGGATAAAATGTCTGGAAAAGTTTGGTGTGGGAGCAATTCTTGACTACTCCGTTGAGGAAGACTTGTCTGAAAGTGAAACCAATGGTCACATGGCCAAGAATTCTGACGAATCATCTGATCCCTCTGATGTATATGACCGTTATAAACCCCATGTTGAATTTGCGGATAGAAGGAAGGGAGTGTATGGTGCTCGGACATATTTTTATGAAGGTGAAGCAGAGTGTGACAAGAGAATGGAGACATTTCTGAAATGCATTGATGCAGCAGGTATGAACTGTGCTTTAATAATAATTGTCTTCAAGGGTTTTTGTAATTTTATGTTCAATCTTTGACCACTCTCTACCAACTGCTATATGTTGATTAGTTGGGCAGCTCCAGGCTGGTGATCTTGACAAACCATGTCTTCCCTATAAGACTGGACAAAAACATCTGCTGTTCCTTTGGGCATTCCCATGGAAATTTTATAGAAACTTAAGAGGCAGTATAATAAAGTATAGTATAAATAGAGGCAGTCTTTTCTGGTAGAATGGCAACACAAAAAAACGTTAATAGCTAATAAAATATGTAGTGGCAGACTGTATATAAAATAAAATCTCAGTCTATTTCTAGTACAGGACGATAAGACATGTTTTTCTTAAGTTGGGATCAGCTGGCATTCTTTTTGGATTGTAATCCAAGAGGAGTTGAAAAAAACAATTTTTTACCTCAAGTCCTCTCTTTGCTTCAACCGCCATCCCTCAAAACAGAATCAGCGCTCCAAGCTCACTTTTTCAAAAAGTCGCCTTTTGGCGATCTTCAATTGTAAAATGGTCGCCATAAAAAAATTTTGGTCGCCCAAAAAAAAATTCGTTATGTCCAGGCCGGACACTTCGCGTATGTTACATGAACGTCTACTACGCCGAGCGACACGTTTGCAACACTTTCCTTGCCAAATTGTTACATTTACTCGCTTGCCGATTAAAATATTGTAGTAACGGGCAAGACAAAGAGAAGGAAGAGACTCAGAATATGGTGAAAGTCCACTCGCCTGAGAGATCTTTGCATGATTTGCATAGAATTCTGCATTAAAATAAAGTTCACACGCAGTTAATACTCGTAAGGTTCCACTTAGTGTCTCATCTCCCTTAATTAAAACTGTTGCCGAATTGTACACTCAGGCAATTCCCATCGCCGGAAACCTTTACAGCTCGTAGGCCACGTTGTTCTTCAGGAAGTAAAGCAGTCCCCAGAGTATCTTCCGAAAACCTTCAATTGATAAATTTACTTTCAGGACGCTTTCCAATTCTGCACGGAGAATTTGCTCATGCTCTTCTTGCAGGTCGAGTACTCTTTCAGTTGATGATGAGTCTTCACTGACCAAAAGGTCTTTCAAGGTCTTGAAAATTTTCATCATGACAGAAAAGAAAGACTGAGCCCACTTTCATTTTTTTCACATTCTTTCATGGATGCAGACAACCCTTATGAAGCTTCTGATTGGATAGTTTTCGCGCGCAAAAGAATGTGACCCGCCCTTGCTTTACAAATTAAACATCTGTACGCATCGTAACCACCTTATTCAGATTAAATTGTTGAGTTCAAACTCGATTAGAAGACACTTCAATCCGCTTTATAGTAACATTATTTTCTCTTTATAATCAACCAATCTAAACTACAATAACCCTGTGTGGATTTACCTAGTTTTGTTTTTGCCCGACAGTTTTCATCGCTATGAGTGACTGAGATCGGCGATGACCAGCAACGCTGATAAAAGAAACCAACTTTCTTGGTTTATCCCATTTGTATCCCATATTTCGTGAAAATTAACAAAAAAAACAGCTCACTTTTACCATTTTTTTTAGCGATCACTGTTGAAGGAAAAAACCCTTTTAGATTGCCTCGTTTTATCTCTCTCATTCAAGTGGCTAAAAACAACATTCTCGCAATCATTGATGCGTGACAACTGCACTTGGAGTCAGCACTGAATTTTTTTTTCCTATGGGAAAATTAAACATCCTCACTTTTTTCCCACAAGACCGTGCCCCAAAACTTATATGATATATGTACACAAAATAAGACAGAAATGCTCTCAACTAAAGGTACTTTTATTATAAGCACATTGAAAATCCTGCAGCGTTCAATCTTGGATTGGATTTAGCTGCCAACAGGTCGACCGGGGCGGCAAATCGTCTGTGTTCACTGATACGTCTCAACAGAGAACTGTCTCTGTCGGGATGGAAGTCAGTTCCGCTCCTCAGCAGGGTACAGGAAGTATAGTTTGGCTTGTTCCCAGTTTTCGCTCAGTTTAGGTTTACGCATTTGTATCGAGTAGCGGAACAGCGAGAAAGAGAAAGACAGGTGATACCGTCGCTTTTGCTTTTGATAATTCGACCAAAGATCGATTAATTTTCCAAGTAAGTTTCTTTTATAATCTGTCGGTCGCCAATTGGCAACTTTCGTCAAAATTTTAGTCGCCAAATATTTTTTCCACTCGCCATGGCGACCAAAATGGTCGCAGCTTGGAGCACTGAGAATATTTGATTGTAAGCTATGTTTTCTCCAATATGTTGCCATCCATTTGTTATCTGTGAGATACTGCTGTCAACTACATTTGAATTTGTCTGACAGTCACTTGGGCTGAGTTGTTCACACATGCTTTTAAATTTATGGCAGGTTAATTTATAATAATATTAATAATAATAATAATATGATTTTATTAACCTTAAATCCTATTGTAGAATTCATCTACATTGTAATCTAAGAAATAATTCAAAATTATTTGCAAAGCTTAGGAACATGAATATTAATGAATACAAGTAATAAAAACATTAAAAAAACATTAATATAATATATATAATTATATATATATATATAGAAAGGTGAGGCTAATGAAACCAACACATGATTCACGGTTACTCCGAGTTTCGTGCTTACGCACTCATCAGACAGTAACAGTGAATCATGTGTTGGTTTCATTAGCCTCACCTTTCTACGATTTAGCTCTACACTTATGTGTATTGAGCACTATTTAACAGTGTTGGCAGCCTTATTATTATTATATATATATATATATATATATATATATATAATTATATACTGATATAAAAGGATAAAAAGAAATAATAAAGAAAGAATAATAAAATTCATATATCAGAAAATTGAAACAATTAATATATAATAATAAAAATAATAGTAATAAGGCTGCCAACACTGTTCAAATAGTGCTCAATACACATAAGTGTAGAGCTAAATCGTAGAAAGGTGAGGCTAATGAAACCAACACATGATTCACTGTTACTCCGAGTTTCGTGCTTACGCACTGATCAGACAGTAAGCACGAAACTCGGAGTAACAGTGAATCATGTGTTGGTTTCATTAGCCTCACCTTTCTAATAATAAAAATAATTATTTTCATGCTAGCCCACATAAAGAGCTCAAACCATTGTTAAAAATTTTATTCTTTGAACATCTATTGTTTATTTCCATATAAAAATTATCATAATGGTGATTTGGGCTAACATGAATTATGTGCCATCATGATAGTTTGCCCAGATTGGTAGTACTCAATCTGGTAATCTAATACTGCCAACAAAGTTGGCCTTTAATAAGCTCTGTAGAGCTGATCCTTTTTTTCTTTCATGTAATTTTCAGGAGCTGCGTCTAGTGATGGTTTTGCCGCCATCAAGGTGACAGCACTCGGAAGACCACAGATTCTTGTAAGTGGCTTTGTACAGGGTTCATGCTATGTATATTCCTTTAAGTCCTTGAAAAGCCCTTGAAAAAAGGGATTTTGTGAGAAACTTTGCTTGCAAGGGTGAAAATAATTGTTCAGATTGCATCATGCTATTAAAAGTTGTTCAAAGAGATATTTCAAAATTTTAGCCCAAATTTGACAAATGAGGAAAGATTAAATGCAATAATTAATTAAAAATGCCTCACTCACAGGAAGTGGCAAAGAATATTAAGGTACTAGGCTTTTCAGCAAAGAAAACACTGAAACACAATGTATGGCATAGAAATCTTCTTACAAACACTCCTTAAAAACTCAATTTCTGGTTCTTGAAAACTCCTTGAATAACCCTGGAATTTTATACACAAAATCCAGCACGAACCCTGTTTGTAATAACGTTACCAACTGGACCATATTACATTTAACACATGCCAATAATGATGAAGCAGGTACATGTTACTCGTAACCAGGCAATCAGTAGACATCTATTTAGTTAATTTGCCAATAGGCCATTTTACAGTTGTTTGCTCAGCGACCTAGCCTATGAATGGCTGCGAGGCTGCTGGTGACCTTGTATTGATACAGCCCCCGCTGCTTTTATCGTGTAAATTTTGTTTTAATTTGTAATTCTAATTAGTCCGTATTAACATTACAAAAGCATGAAGGTTTGTATCAAAACAGGGTCACTGGCAGCCTCGCTTCCATTCTTAGGCCAGGTAACTTAGCTACAACTGTAAAATGGTCTATTAGTTCAGACAATATAATTATAATAATTATCATAGTATTATTTTATTATATTGGAAAGTTGACAAACAAGAACCAACTTTAATATAATTAGCACCTGCAGAGACCAGCAAAGAAGCAAGCAAAGATTACATGTACTTATTTATACGTCCATTACAAACTGTACTGGAGAGATTCATTTATTTATAATTTTATAGGACCTTTAATGAGTTAGGACTTGGAGACCTTACCAATAATAAGCTAATGATAAGTTGTGAACAGTTTTGACCTTAGCTAATGAAAATTTAAATCTGTGTGTTCGTGATGGTAATGAAATATTATACAGAATAGAGAAAAGGACAAAAAATAGTCAAGGTGGACTAAACACCATGCCCTAATGACAAAATTAATCAAATTGTGGAAACAATCAAACAGGAAAAAAAGACACATTGAACATACAGTATTAAGTAACTGGATAACTAAAAGTAAATGATGCATAACCTAACACTGATTCGAAAAGAAAAAAAGACTATAATAATTATTTAAATTATATTTAAGTGTGTGTAAGAAATTGGAGCAATCCAGAATTTTATAACTTTATACTGTCATGAAAACCGATCAGGTTTATTGACGTCAGGTTATTCAAATCTCTGCAATTTTGACAAAGGAAAAGTGAAGTTGCATGTATAAGACAGTGTAGAGTTTAATATTAGTTTATTGTTGTTCAATTCTCTATTTTGTTTCAGATGAGAATTTCCGAAATTTTAAATCAGACTCAGTACTTCTTTGACTCTCTGGCCTCTGATTCTGTGAAGATGAACAAGATTGGTAACATTGTTGCAAGAGACAAGTTCTTGGAAGGGCTTGAAAGACTTGGGGTACGTATACAAATCACATTGCA